>NC_056725.1:974725158-974815110 GCF_019279795.1 Protopterus annectens | reverse complement strand
TTTTTTTTTTCCCCCCGAAGTTACAAATAAAAAACCAATTGGAATGAACTTGGCTAGACATCTCCAGCAGCTGGAGAGAGACCTCAGAGGTACCTAACCAAGAGGATTACTGGCCTCAAACAGTTGCCCTATGCAGCACGATTGAAAAAGCTAAGACTGTTCTCTGTTGCATACCGCTTTCTCAGAGACGATCGCTGTCTAACATACAGAGCCATGTCCAACCCAGAATTGTTGAACATGCTCCATCTTAGCAAAACGAAATCTACTCGAGCTACACGCTCCAGGGATATAAACCCCAACACAAAAATGAATAGAACATGCTGGAGGGATAGATTCCCTTCGCAGAGACTTCGGTTACTATGGAACAGGGTCCCGATCTACATAAGACTGAGCCCCTCACTATTCCTCTTCAAGAGGAACCTTGATGAGTGGATAGGTAACAGAAAGTTCACACCAGGGATCACACCAACAGCATTACTAGATAAGGGCTAAGTGTACTAGCTGCTAGTACAAGGGTCTAGGGAACTACTGAAGGGGGCGGTGAATACCGCTCAACGTGGCTGGGCTAATATATGCCTTCGGGCAGATAGCCCAGTACCAACCTATGAACCTATATATATATATATATATATATATATATATATATATATATATATGTGTGTGTAAGTCAAGTCATTGTAGTCTAAATGTAGGAAATCTTTGATATGTATTTATATATTTTTAGTGAATGCTGACTGTAATTATTGTGGTAAGAAATTTTTTTTAAAAGAGTTAATTTCAGTAGATTGGTTCTTTTTGTCAACTTTATATGTCAAATGGTTTGAAAACAATTGCAAACTTTCCAGCTTTTGCTGCAGTATTTTGTTTAGGTCTTCAAAGGTTATGTAATGTTTCTGTGTTAAAACACTGACCATTTAAAATATGTCATCTTCAGTAGTAATTAAAGACATTGTTTTATAAAAGTGTGTTAAATTATTTTCTTAAAATAACTTTGTAATTGTATAATATCATTAAATGAAATGTTTGTTAATCTCTGAATCTGGAATATCAGTCTTTGTACTTTCTTGTAGGCTTCATCTGTGTTTTTGAGGGGCTTGCTCATTTGTCATTGCAGTGTCAGTTTGTATCTACTTACATGAGTACTTATGGTAATATTTGGAAACGTACACATAGATCACGCACAAAATTGTAATAAATTATATAAAGTGTGTGTGTGTATATATTATTTATATTATATTAAGTGTGTGTATATATTATTTATATATATATATATATATATGTGTGTGTGTGTGTGTATATATATATATATATATATATATATATATATATATATATATATATACACGTGCATGTGTAATGTATATGGGTGCGCATATATATGTGTGTGTAATTTTCCTGGACTTGTACATAGCTATTCAATGCAAACCGCTAAGTTTGGGGTGTGCATATTGTGTTTTTCGTCCATTGTATAGTTTGCCTTCTGTTCTTTTTAATTTGGGATACAAGAGGTGGCTCTTGTTTCCAGGTTACAGACAGTTTCTAGATTTTTCTTACCATATGGTGCAAAAAAAAAACCTGTACAACTCTTAAGGGAATTTCAGGTTTGAACATTTTTAATTTACTTTTTTGAGTTTTGATTACCAGTACTTGTGCTTGAAGTTCAGCAGCTTATAGACTTGGTACCAGAAGTGTGTAGGTACTCACACTAGCTGCTTGGCTTGGATCATAATACTCTGTAATATAGCCTTGTGGGAAAGGGTTTTTTTCTATACGTCTGTGTTTTAATTGCATTGATGAGCTGTGACCGTTTTTTCCCTAATCTTTGAAAGAACAAAATGCCTAGGTCTTATTGTTTACTCCTTCTGTCAATATGTCTGTTTTTTTCCTTTTGGTTTAAATGTTTTGTTTACACTTATACGTTCCTACTTTTAATACAACTGGTTATTTTGCTCCAATAGATTATTTTCATAGGTTAATGTATTGCATCTCTATGCTGAAGTGCATTTAGTGTTTGCATCCTTCACTGGCTTACACTAGGGGCTATAAACGTGTATATAAAGTAAGTGTGTGTGTGTGTGTGTGTGTGTGTGTGTGTGTGTGTGTGTGTGTGTGTGTGTGTGTGTGTGTGTGTGTGTGTAGGCTAAAGTATCAGAGGAGGGTGGGGAGAGAAAATGTGGAAGTTTGGCTACATCCAGTTTGCTTTAATGATCACTTTATGGATAGAACTGTCTTGTGGGGTGTGGCAGAAATTAGGTGATGCAGAAGGACAGAATGTGGACTGAACAGATATTGGGATTGAAAACTGCTCTTTTAACATGTTCTTGAAAGCTGAGTAACACATGATTATTAGGTTACAATTGTTTTTTTTTGTTTTGTTTACTTTTAACTGTCTTACGTTGGAGCAACAGGGTTGTCTGGTGGTAGCATGACAAAGAAATCTTTTAACTGTTTCTGCCAGGTAGTTAGTGCACAGGATTAAGGATATGAACTGTTTATGGGCTACTTTCTGATTTCCAGAGTTTGATTCAACCAACTTCTATTCACTTTTTGTGCGACTCTGAGTAAGTCACTTGGACAGTCCTCCTTGGCTGATCCTGAATTAAGGTCAATGTGCACCAGTGTTTTACCTTGGTTACCTAATGGAAAACTTAGTAAACAATAGAAATGGATTCTTATAATCTCTGCTTGTATATAAACGTCATTCACTGCTTTTCATTTTATTCTTTGTGCTAAATTTTTCCTTCGGTGCATGTTTCCCTTCCTGAATTTTTCACTGATTTTATTAACTTTGATTAGGAATGCGTTCTTCTAAAATTTCATATTAAGTAATGGTAACAATTTTGCTGTAATAACACTAGAGCTTAAATAATGTTTGAAGTCTTTTTTTTTTTTTTTTTATCCTTCTGTTTTGTTCGTACATTTATGCTTTCTCATGTAATTTAGGTAGAAAATGTACACACTATTTACCGATATGCAAGACACATTTCCCGTTTGTTTTTTAAGCAGTTTGTATTTGGTGATTTTTTTCTTTTTTTGTAACTTGTTTTTTTTTTTTTTTTTTTTTTTTTAGTAGTTCTTCACTATATTTTTGTTGTCTTTCACAGTATTTTTCATTTTTATATTGAGTGGTTAACTTTTATTTTTTCATAGTGTATTCATAATTAACATGGTTCTTTCACATGATTACAGTAGTCACCATTGCATTTTGCATTACTGTGACCATTTCTTTTCCTCGTATTAAATTAACATGGATTGATATGTTCACTTTTATTTTTTTGTCAGGTTTCAATAAGAAAAAAAAAACGCACTGTAAACTGACTAAAATATGAATTAGGCAGTGAAACCCAAGAACTCTGTCTTGACCTAAGTGAATACAAAAACTTTGTTAAAAATGAAGACAAGCTTTCAGGCAACCACATTTGTCTTCATCGAGTTTAAAACAATTAAAAAGACATGGCTGTTGTAACAGCTTCCCGATTGGCAGTGCTAGTAAACAAGTTTACAGCATAACATAATTAATGTATGTATTTATTTTTAAAGTTTGGCTCATAAGTATCAGAGTAATGTTATTCTTGGATATAACAGAAAATTGTGAGATCTCATGTTATTACTGTGCATGTTAAGTTTGAAGAGGTACCATATCACTTTAGTGTGTTTTTTTTTTTGGCATTTAAAATAAGATGGGAGCCTGTGAGTCAAGTTTCAGTCTGTGTCAAGCATGGTTTTGTGCTTTAAGTTCTGAGAATGTGTTGGCTGAACTTATTTGGGTACTATCATCTGAATAGAATAACCGTATTTTTGGAAATTATTTTGTCCGTTACTGATGAGCATGCTGAATAGTAAGGACTTGGGATTGATCCTTGAGTGTCTGGTGTTTTGGGGTGAAAATAGAGAAAGTATCTTTCCATTTTACAACTTCCAAAAAGGCCAAACGAGTATCCCAAACAGCTAAAGAACTTCAGGCACGCAATCCAGAAGCAACAAAAAGAACCAGACGTCCACCATTCTCTTACTAGTAGTTTAATAAAATCAGTAGAGTAAAACAAAGCTTTCGAGTAAAACACTTCCTTAGTGTATCAAACACAATAGTGCATTCACTTCTTATATATTGCACACAGCCAAGCAATTTAAACTCTTAACTGATGTGTTGTGCCCCATAGCATATGCAAAAATTTTTATGCATGCATATAGAAATAAAAATCCTTTATTTATATATATATATATATATGTGTGTGTGTTTTTATATATATATATATATATATATATATATATATATATATATATATATATAAATAAATATATATATATATATATATATATATATATATATATATATATATAATGTATGTATACACATTTAAAGTTGAATTATTGCACATATAACTACACAACATCATGTTTATCTTTCAAAATTTGTTTGATACTGTTGCTACTATTTAACCCAGGTGGGTGGTGTGTCCTAAAATAGTTGATCCATTTATATTCAACCAACTCGGTCTTATTTATTATGTCTCCCCCATTTTTATTTACAGGCAACACTTGTAAAATCATAAACTTAAACGTGTGCTCTGCGCCCAAAACCGACACATGCTTTGCTAATGCATTAGTAAGAACATCCCTACAAATGTTGGATCAATGTGCAGTCATTCTTTCTTTTAGTTTTGCCAATGTAGAAACACTGACTGCGAACACAGTTGGCAAGATAAAGTACATTTTCCGTATTACACGTACCTGACGCTTTAAATATAAACTTCTCGACTAATTGGATGCATAAAATATAAGCTGAGATTAATATTCTTACAACGAATACAATTATGGCATGGTCTTGCACCCTTAGTCTACTTAAGAAATTATCTACATGGCTTTTTACTTTGGTCTTTATAGCATAAATATTGTTTCAAGTTTTTTTTCTCTTTTATATATAGATTGTGGTACAATGCCTTCTACTTCAACAACTTCCTGTTCGATGCTAAAAATCTACGACTTAGTGCTGATTGTATGAGGTTGATGAACGATTTCTTTGCCAACCATGAAACACCGCTAGTACGAACGATTTCTTTGCCAACCATGAAGCACAGCTATTAGTGGAAATCGAGGCTTTGGAAGATCAATTTCTTAATGCCTCTGATTTCTCTGCCGTTAATATATTTAACTGTTTAGCTACCTCAAAAGTTTTGAGGATAGGCTAATTGCAAAAAAAAAAAAACACAAATTACTACAGGACATAAATGATTTTAAAAATATGAATGTCTTTTCCTGGCCTAAAACAGTTCAGCCAATGAGAGAACTATATTCTGAACCAGTCCATCAGTTAGGAACATCTCTGATGTCATGTCTGCCAGGTTTGAAGCAACGAAATGTTTAGCTTCATCTGAGTTAGACAGCTTAGCTGATGGGAGATCAACATGTAAAATTTATGTTTCTGGCGCTAATCACAATACTGCCTCTGAATTGAGTTTATTAGTAGCGTTATAGCCTCACAGTAAGACGCTGTCCGGATCGACTCTCAGCTAGAGCGTCTTTCCGTGGAGACATGCGTGAGTGGGCGTACCTACGTTGAAGGTTGTGTGTCAGGCCTGGCAACTCGGTATGTAAAAATCAACTGCCAATCATTAGCGGACCGGAGTTCTGCAGTGGTGATCCCTAACCGGGAAAAGCCAAAAGACACAAGTGCATTTAACACCTAGTGGTGGAAAAGAAAAAGGTGATCTGCAACCTTTTTACAGAACTATTTCTCCCTGAAGCAGCTGATAGCGGTGAAGGAAATGGTCAGAGGTCGGAGCAGCAGCTGCCAACGGATGAGGAATGACAGAGAAGAAGACTCCTCAATGCAATACAAGTCCAACAAGGTAGACCAAGAAATGAGGAACAAGAAAGCGAAGACTTCACTGTAATAGATAATGTACTTTATCAAAATTGTCATTGACTACATCACAGCTAAACCTTTCGAGTAAGGGACTAACTTTTATTCCATCAACTGCAGGTGATTTAACTGAGTTATTGACTGAGCTGAGAGTACCTGCGGTAACGTTGTCGCCTCACAGTAAGACGTCCTGTTCGATTCTCAGCTTAAGCGTCATCTGTGCGGACACTGTGGAGACGTGCGTGAATGGGCGTACCTTCGTTGAAGGTTGTGCGTCAGGCCTGGCAAGCCAGTACGTAAAAATCTACTGCCAATCATTAGCGGACCGGATTTCCGCTGTGGTGACCCCTAACCGGGAAAAGCCGAAAGATACAACACTGACTGAGCTGAGAGTGTTCGTTGCATCTGTGGATCTAAAATTATTATTTAAAGATACTTGACAATCTGATACTTTATCTGTTAAACATTGAAGTACCTTTGTCCCTTGCAGTACACCTACTGTTGAGGCTTTTTTAAACTTGTGTGAGCATGAGATAGACGAAATGTGTTTTCAGAATCAGAAAGGTGATAGTCTATAATCTTGGCTGTGATGAAAGGAATGCACTTTCTGTTCTTTGTTTGATTAGCCATTTAATTATTAAACCTGCAGACAAGGGAGGTAAGATTGTAATAATGAATGTGGCTCAGTGTAATGAATGGATGTATGATTTTTTTTATGTGATGGTATGACTTTTGTGGAAAAATGTGTTTGATACTGTTATGAAGGTCAAGAGCTTTTTGTATGACCTGTTAATTGATGGTATGATTATACCTGAAATATATATTTGTATTTAGCTAATCCTATTGTTCCTTTCATTTATGGACTGCTCAAGATCTGTAAGTCTAGAAACCCCCCATGAGACCTATATTCTGAGGTAAAAGATGGGCCACTGTAGCTATTTCAAAATATGTGGATAAGCAGCTAGCTCCTTTATTGAAATACTCTTAATAGCTATATTAAAGATACTCGTGACTTTTACAAACTCTTAATGAGTGGTCCCATACTAATATAAATGATATTCTTCTAGTAACTATGGACATTGTCTGTCGTTACAGTCATACTGAATGAGTATGGGATTCAGTCCATACGAGAAATTTCTAATCACACGTAGTAAGCTTGATACAACTTAAGTGGAATTATGTTCTATGTTGGACTGTGTTTTAAACAACAATGTATTTACATTTAACAGTAATTATTGCCATCAGTGACTGGCGGTAGCCAGGTTTACACCCCTTGCAAATAAGCAAATTTGGTTTTGGCAAGGCGGGAGGAGAAGTTTCTTTATACTGAACTAGATATGAGATTTAGAAACAACCATATATTGTTTTTTAATAGATTTGTGGATGATGTATTCCTTTTATGGAAAGGCACAAGTGATGATTTGCTCATGTTTGATGAATTTCTTCATTCTACCACCGATTTTGATATTTGATGTTAAATCGTCTGGTGTGGAGGTGATGGTTGAATATAAATGGATAAACTATTTTAGGGCAGACCACTCACCTGGGGTTAAATAGTAGTAATAGTATCAAACCAAATTTGAAAGATGCACCCGATGTAGTGTAGTTATATATGCAATAATTCATCTTTAAATGTGTATACATAGTGTGTGTATGTAATATATATAAGTAGGGGCAATTGTGGTGGGTTTTAGTTTGAATAAAAGATTTCAAGTCTGCAGAGATTGACTATAAAGTGAAGGAGTGAGAGACTTTGTTAGTTGTCGGGATGTAGATGGGAATAAGTTGCCTTATTTTTGGTATTATTCACTCGAAGAACTGGCTGCTCACATTGAGAGTGAAGTACGCAGACAGTGTTGTCTGTTTCCAGAGGTAGAGGGGTGGGTGGGTTTTTATTTTATTCTATATGTTTGTTTACATAGTTCCAGAAAGGTTTAGGTTATTGCAGTGATTTATATTTTTAATTTATGGATTTTGTGGCCTTTTTTACTTTTGTAATGTTAGTGTTCTTTAATGTTGATGAGCTTGTGTAGTTTGTGATGTTTTTGTCCCTCTTTGTTGTCTGATATCCGAGGATATCAAAGGAAGACCATGGAAATGGGCTCCTTTTACCTTTATTTATTTATTTATTTATTTTTTGATGGGGGCTGAGGAGTTTGGTATACCAAGAAATGGTCGGTTAAAAGTAGGACACCGCTTCATCAAGAGAGAGAGATTTGTTAATGGTCTGTAGTTACAACATTGCAGTAAATAGGCGCATATTGAGTTGCAAAAGTGGATCTAGATAAGGTGAAAGCAGATTTTTTTTTTTCAGTTTTAAGTTGTGCCTAGTTTAGCAGTGTGGTGTGGTGGTCACTAACGGCATGTGGGAGGAGGCAGGTAGGTTTTACGTTGTGTTTGAAGAAAGAATCCAGTCCCAGGCACTTTCCCACCAAACACAATGTCAGTTTGTTTGCTCAGTCAGCTGTGATGAGCCAAAGAGATTTAGAAGTGGACAACATTAGCTAAGAGAAGTTGGAGCTGGTAAAACTAATAATAATACCTATTTGTTAACCAGGTAGGCCCACTGGAGAGAGAGTCCTTCTTTAGGAGTGACCCTGGAGCAATGTCTGGTTAAGTGACTTGCTCAAGGTCACACAATAAGCAAATGCTGCCTGAGGGAATCAAATCCTGTACAACATAGGTTCATAGGTGTGTACTAGGCTAATGGCCTCGGAGCCTTTACAAGCCTATCTCATAGGATTACCTTGGCATCGTGCCACCCGACCTTGGTTCCCAGTGTCTCTGTCAAGTAAAGCCACTGGAGAGTGATCCCTGGGGTGATTTTCTATTTCTCATCCACTAGTCAATATTTCTCTTGAAGAGGGCCAGTGTGAGGTGCTCTGCTTGACATGTATGGGAAGTCTATTCCATAGTATGGGCAGTCTCTGGGTTATGAACCTGTCCCTCCAGCATGTTTTGTTGATTGTGGTAATGAGGTTGAGGTCTCTGGAGCATGTGGTATGGAGGGATTGGGATTTCTTTAGATGTAGCATTTCTAACAGAGCTGGATCAGACATAGCTTTGAAAGTCAAGTAGAGATCGCTTCTAAGTAGGCGATATGAGACCAAGAATAGTTGGAGTTTTTTGAGCCTGTCCATATAGGACAAATGTTTAAGGCTAAGGATCCTCTTTGTGGGGTACTTTTGTGGCCTCTCCAGTTGTTGTACGTGTTTAGTGAGGTACATGCCAAATGGGGCATTGTACTCAATGACTGGCCTAATGAGGGAAGAGTAGAGGGAGACAATGACCTCATTCTTCCTAGATGCAAAACCCTTAGTAATAAGATGTGCCACATAGAAGAACTTTCTGACCATAGTGCAGTGTGGTGATCAAAACAGAGGTTGCTGTCAAATCTGCGTTCCCAGATCTCTTATAACGTCATCTTTGTTCAGTGGACTACCATCAATGTGTCAATTCATGGGAACTGGGTTTTTCCCAAAGGGGATGCAGACAGATTTTTTTGGCATTGAGCTTAAGACCATGATTCTGACACCAGTTGTTAGTCTCAGTGAGGCCTTTCTGTAGGATGTCAGCATCTCTTGGGAAGTTTAATAATAGCTCCCAACTGGTAATAGTCTGAACTTTGTCAGCCAGAGTCCCTTTGTGTTGGCCTGGACTTGAGAGAAGTAGATACCAAATAGGAGAGGACCCAGGACCGAACCCTGTGGGACTCCACTCATGACTGGTCAGCAGTCTGATTAGAGTCAGCTACTTTCACACTGTTGGTTCTACCTGTGAGCCAGTTTGCAACCACATCAGACTTGTCAGGCTAATGGGGCGATAGTTCCCAGGATCTGTAGTCGCTCCTCCTTTGTTGAGAGGGATGACTGTAGCAGTGTGTCATTCGGTAGGGACAAAGCCCGAGGTGAGGCTGTGATTTGAATGGGGCACATAGGTGAGGTGCCAGTTTACACTACAGTTCATGTAGAACAGCCAGGGATATTATCAGGTCCCATAGAAGCTGTATTTTTGGGCTTGGACAGTGCTGTTTTAACCTGTGCAGCAGTAATACTGGGTGCCTGGCAATCTACTGGTATTGTGACTGGTCCCTTGGGGGGGTAGAGGGGAAAGGTCGGCACTGAATCTGTCGGCAAGTATATTGGCAATATCTGGCTAGGTATAGGAGGTACCATTATGCACTTGCTTGGAGCAAATCTGGATATTGCCATGGAGATTCTTTACATAACAACAGAAAGCCTTGTGGTTGTCTTTACTATCTGCTGCAATTCTGTTTTCATAGCTAGCTGTAGAGGATTTGATGAGGGATCTCAACTTTTTGTTGAGGCTGATAAGGGAGTTTTTCCAGTCTTTGGACTTCACCTTATTCCGCATCAGTTTCCTCCTTCTGTTGTAGGAACTCCTTCCGTTGTCAGAAACAATTGGTCATATAGCCTTAATTACGTCTGCATGCCAAACATTCTGTAGTAACATCCCTAGAGTTAGAATGTTATAGTTGATGTTATAGGTCTTCCAAGATAAGACGAGACGTCTTCTAGGGTATCTGAAAGGGTGGAATGTGCAGTGTTTGGCATGGGTTTATTTTGACACTGGCTAGGAGTAATTCATATTTTTGGGTGTTTGGAACTGAAATAGTAAATTTTTTTGTCTGACGGTACAAAACTAGTACAAAAACATGTCTTGCATAGCTACAAATAATTTGTCTTAACACTTGGGTTTGTAGGTAAATTCAAAGCTGAGTTCATGTATACGTACAGTCTACAAAAAAATGTAGCACCAATGTTAGTGTCAGGAACATATTTCATGGGGAAAATAGGAAAGTAGAATGGCTTAGAATACAATTTTAGGGTAGTAGTAACTTTTTTTAATGCAATATCCAAAACAACAAGTGGCATTTGTCAGTTCTTATGTTTTCAGATCACAAAGTACCCGGCATGTTTGTGTGTGTGGGGTATTTGACATGTAATTGGCATTTGAAAAGTGAAATTTTATGAAAGGAAACTGTACTGTTTTTAAACAGGAGAAGCTCATAGGTGTATTGAGTACACTATTTGCATACATATTAATTAAAATACTCTGTGCCAAACTGTTGGTTTCAAAGGTAGTTGTAGTGCTTTTATGCTTTTTGTATGTATTGCAATGTACTGTTTATTGTGTGGGTGAAATAGAATTTTTATAAAGTGTTCTCAGTAGATGAGCAGAGCTTTGACAAATGACATATGGCTTTGCTGCCTGTAAAGGTTAATTTAAGAACAGCAGATAGAGAAATTATTTGTATTGTTTTTGGTCCCAGTGACATTTGGACAGTCAACCTTATCTCCTGCATCCTGAGGGTTTAGCTTCACCCCCACACTCCCATCTAGGACTTCTTTATTTTAAGGACAGAGCCTCTTTAATCTGTCCAAGCTAAGGGAACTACAAAGTAGTTCTGGTGCAGCGCCATTTGTCACTTTTTTTTGGATTTTCTAGCACCCTAAGTTCCTCCCCTCATGGTTGAGAAGTACATTGCCAAAGTGGTGTTTGTAGACCGAGCTGTTGAACTTGTGTACACTCTCTTTCCCAGCACCACACACTGCAGTTGTGTGCCTGTTGATTTTTCTGGCCTTCATTAAGAGTCTGCTTCACCCTCCCCAGATGTTTCCTCTAATACCTGGAAGGTTGAGTCATAAGTAGGGCTTTATTCTTGTAGACCACAAAACCAGCAAGTATAGATTCGCAACCGCATAAGGAGCATGAGTCCCACCCACTCTGAAGATCTCCCTTAAGTAACAGCATTATTTTCTCCCCACGTAAGAATTAACTTTGCCTGTTCATGTTTTCTTGAATTCTTCACTGTTTCCTGACTATAGTTGCAGAAAATTGTCTGAAGTATATACCACCATCTGGTTGTGACTATGTTCTCATGCTTCTTTTTGTGTGTTTTATTTATTTTGTTCGTATTTATTTTTGAAAGATGATTGTTACTTAAACCTTGTTTATTCCCCTGAGCTTATAAGCTTCTCTTGGTTCTAGGTTGCTGGTGCGACAGATACTTGTACAGATGTCTTTTTTTATTTCCTCCCACCTTGCTTCATACCCTAAAGACTTCTACCCCAGTGCCCTGTACATCAAGTCTTACGATCCCTCCTTTCATACCCTCCAGGCTAATACCAGTTCTTTAGGCTGGGGAGAGTGGAACCTAGAAGTATTCTGAGGGTCACTATGGCAATTTTTATGCAAAGAGGAAAGACTTTTACTTTCTGACCTACCCTCTTGCCCCTCCCATATGCTTTTTGCTGATCCATCAGAGGGTAACTCGCCTCCTTATGAACCACGCCTTCACACAGGATGTGCCAATATGATCATCTCACCTCCCAAGATAGGTATGCACATCCCCTCCCTGCTAGTACTTGAAACTCCCAAGCAGCTAATTAAACTACAGTTGCCTGGATAGCAGTTATGACTTTGTCATGGGGCTGGCTTTGTGCAGATGTCATTTTAGAGTTTAAAAAAAGTCAGAAGCGATTCTGTCAGTGTTGTGTAAAAATGTTTTGGCAAGAATTTTCCCCAAACACCTTCTTTAAGGGTGCACCCTTATTGTTGTTGTTCGTAATAACTCAAAGTTGCTGCATTTTAGCAAAGTAAGTTGGATGAAGCCATGTGAAATTTGAACAGCTGTGCATTTCCACACGTGAATTATACATTTTAACTCTATTGGGTTTGTGTTGTATACAGTAAGTCATTGTCTTCCTTTGAGCTGCCTTACAGATATGAAATGTGTAGACTGGTGTAGAGCAGCACAGTGTTCTCAAAGATATTGGGTCTTACCAGCACTTCTCATAAAAGGATAATTTATTTTTCTCTACCGGTGTTGCTTTTGTGTATTCCACTATTTTTTTTTTTATGCTCTATAGTGTGTGTTTTTTTTCAACATCATCTAATGTGGTCACATTTGGGTATTTCTCTTTAGTTAGTAATTTCTACTTCCCCTTCACTTGTTTTGCTTCAAAATGCATAATTTGTTTCATTCGTTTTTATTTAACTTAAGCCAACTTGTTTTGGCATGTTTATGTTCATCCTCCCCAAGCCTTCTGATAGTGTTTACAGATTTGTTTGTATAATTTTATATCCTAAGCAAAAGTCCAAACTTGTCTTCCGGATGTTTTCTCTGTCCCTTAGGTTTGGACCTATGACCTTTTGTTTTATCTAAGTGATATCCATGTATGTAACTCTCTTTCCTGTTGTCTAAACAATGTCTTCCATACTTCTGTCTTAGAACTCGCATCAAGCCTGTGTAATCAGTTTATTACGTTTGTACAGTAGTTTATGCATTGCATTGCAAAAGTCAGCAGGTAAATTATACAGTAATCGCTGCGACCGCCCCACGCGCAATATGTATTGGCTACCCTGGTTTAACAATCAAAGTGCCTAGTTGATCGTTTTGGCAGGATCTGTGTTGTGAATCCAAACACCACTGGGTTTTGTGCTTCTCCAGTTTTTATCCATTCATTTTCTAAACTGTATATCCTGGTGTGAATTCTAGTGGTAACAAGTCTATTAGGCTAGACCAGAATTCCCTCTGTTCTAAAACACTATGCAACTTATTGGGAAATTTCAGGCTTCCACTGAGGTAGTCCATGCAATGTCTCCTAGAACTGCCCATGGTCTGCTTCCATTGGGCTTTTACTCCCTTGGAATAGTCCTGTTGGTCATGAGCAAACTCAACAGAAGTCAATTTTATAATATTTCTCCCTTCCTCAGGAGTAGTGTGACCCTGTAAGATTGTGTTATCTGGAGGTTAGGGCAAAGACTCCTACAGACATGGGGGAGGGGGTACCACTTTTGCAGGGGCAGTCTCAGTTTGGATACTTTAATCCACTTTCTTTTAACATGTAGGACTGGATCTTAATACCTCTTTTGGGAGGTACCCATGGAACATCATCATTAGGTATCCAGATGGTCTTGGTGGACTCCTTTCAGCCTGGAGGAATATTAGAAATTCTCCCTTAAAGAAAGTAAGAGGCATGGAGCAGTAGCATTATCTGTGGAACCCCTTGTTGTAGCATCTCCCATGAGATATTCTGGTGTGTGCAGTCGTATGCCTTTTCTGGGTCCCCAAAACATGATGATGATGATAGCAGACTCCATCTACTCCCTAATATATAATATCTTTGGAAGGACAAATAATTAATTTCTTCTGTAGTCAGGAAAGAATCCAGATTACTCCTCCTGGGAAAAGTTGATCTGTTGTTGGAAGAAATCTCCTCTGCAGTACTGTTACATAGTCCTCAGCCTCCCTGGCACAGCCTATCTGTAGAAATGGAACACACACACAACCTAAACCATCTGTTAGGAAAAGCATGTTTCATGTGAGTGGTGCATCTGCTTCGTGTGGGAATTAATTTCTGATACTGGTAAATCTTATGAGGGTTTGTTTTAGCCAGCTTCAGTTGAAGTGCACCAGTTCATTCAAGCTTATTGCTTTCAAGCACAGTCCACCTAATTTAATCAAATAAAAAACAATTTTTAAAAAGCTGTAAGATTTTTTTTCTCTGCAACAAGAGAAATGGTTAAAAGGACAAAGAATTTAAGAAACTTTTTTGATTTTGCAAGGAAAATGTTATAATCTTAAAGTCTTTTACCACAGGTCCTGACAATATAGTTGCAAAACTAAACAAACCCAACAGTCAACCAAGTAATTAATTATTTTGTGACAGAAGCTGAGACTTTATAGAGGGTGGGGGGGACATTCAAACTCCAATTGTTAATCCCCATTTTCTAACATATAATTACATGATATTTGCTGGCAGGCTGTGTATTCATCCTGGTCCAAGAATACAGCCCTCTTAACAGATTGCTAATCCTGTTGTCCTTTTGCTTTGCCACTCGTATTTCTTAACCTTGAAGGAGAAATGTAATGTTAGCCTCATTCATTATTGACTTTATATCTCAAGGTATCCACTGCCTAGCAGTATCATTCTTTGTACTTGCAGCATGGTCATATCATAATTTGTGCAATCCCAAGGCAGCCAATAAGTAAGTTAAGAGAGGAATGGAGACCATTCATTCCTATCTAGCTGCATTAGCTAATCTAGGGGTCCCTCAACAGCCATGCAGCAAGTTTGCCAGGTACTTGCCCTTCACATCTTCAACAAAGTGAGAATTCTTAGGAAACATTATTGTAGTGTCAGTACCGCGTAAAAATGTTTTTGATGGAGAGAACTCCATTTTAAAGTCTACATTTTTCTTTTAATATGTAGAAGTATAGCTTGTATATTATCCATACTATTTGCAAGAAGCAAAATTCTTAAATGCTGTTGTCCACGTTTTTCATTGTGAAGCTAGACAATATGCGTTAGTCTGTTTCAAAGATATCTGGGCTTGGAATTCATTACTGGCATCCATTTGATTTATTTATATATATATATATATATATATATGTGTGTGTGTGTATATATATATATATGTGTGTATGTGTATATATATATATATGTGTGTGTATATATATATATGTATGTGTGTGTGTATATATATATATATATATATATGTATGTGTATGTATATATGTGTGTGTGTGTATGTGTATATATATATATATATATATATATGTGTGTGTGTGTGTATGTATAAACTCAGCTTTGGTCATCTCTCTATATTTCAGTTCAGTGTTATTTTCTTGGGTACTACTATTTCTGACAGCATTCAAAGCTGTGGCAGTGAAGTTTGCCTCTCCCCGCTACTCTTGAGATGATCTGCCAAGTTTATTGACAGTTGTAGTCAATGAGCTGTCAAGTATACCCTAAGAATTTTGAGTATGGTTAAGAAAGCGTTAATGAAATGTAAGATGAAACACAAGCAAATCAATAAATGCTTCTGACACTAAAACAGTTATGAAATATGGTACAGCTCTTTTGGTGGTCAGTATCCATGTAGTGGTGACTGCCCAGCTTATAATAAAATAATTTTTATAAGGTGATAGAAGACTAAATGTGTAAATAGCAAGCAGAAGACTAAATGTGTAAATAGCAAGCAGATATACAAAGTGGAAAGGATAAACAAAATAAACTATTAAAAGAGAATATGTAATTGACTAACTGGAAACCAGGTCGTACTAACCAAGTAGAGATGTGGGATAGTGATAGGAAAAATGCCTAGATCTGTTTACTTGTTAAATAATGGCTGTGTTGTGAAGTGATGGTATTAAGCTATGTTGTGGAGAAATTGTATTAAGCTAAAGCAAGTAAAGTTGTTTATCTGGACTGCCTGCCACCGGAAATGTATAACTGTGGAAATTTAGATAGAGACCAATTGCTTTAAATTTTCAGCCTTGCTTTTGTACTGTGCATAATAAACTGTTTTTCTGGACAGAGTTCATGCTGGAAGTTTCAGCTTGTGAAACTCTTCAGCTGCTGTTAGGACTTGTACGTTGTAAACAGACCAAATATATTTTGATCACTTGATAGTGATAGTACCAGACAAATTGCTACTTGGAATTCATGCAGTCTTCTGTTTAAGCAGATTTATATTCTTTTTTCCTTGTGCAATTTCACAGCTGCTTGCATATATACAATTAAGCAATGTGCTTTGTAAAGTCAAATATTTCAAGTAAACATTTTATTATACTAATTTAAAAAACATGTGACTGGCGTATGAAAGGTTGTGTCAAACTGATGCAAACTTAATTGCTGGCTTCTGTATTGTTGGAACACCTTAAAATGGAAAAAGCACTTTTTTCTGTTAGTGTTATGACTGTTGCCCAATTTACCATAGAGATAGGGAGGGGATGTTGGTGATGTAAAGAATAGTTAACTCCTCCTAAAAGGTGTGTGTGTGTGGGGGGGGCTCTTTGTCTGTCTTTTTGCATGTGCAGCAAAATAGTTGTGGCCATGTTTCAGTTTGAGTTTCACTGGAAAATCTGTGGTCTTAGTCTGAGGTGGGTGAATCCTGGGGAGTCTTTGATAATAATTTTGATAGGTTGCTGTACAGTGTAAAGCTTATTTGGGTATGGCATGTGTTTTGACTTGGGTAGTTGTTTACATTTAGTATATGGTCTGCAATCAAGTCTCCTCCCTCACACATTAAGTTGGTGGTCAGAGGTTTGGATCATGTGGCAATAGTACTTGACTGTACCATAATTGATTAGTGAGAGCAGTTGGGAATATATGCCCATTCGTCGCATGTCATACTGGTCTTCAGTAGTGTGTATATTATGATCTGAACCTGCATAGCCTGTAAAACAAGTTTTGTCTTCAAAAAGTGTTTACCTTTGTAGCTGCAAGATAAATATACAGCAGAATGTCTTCCACAGTAGCTACTGCATTTTTAGTCCGAGCAGTTAAGAAGCGAGTCTTGTGGGGGAAAAATGGTCTAACAGCTTTATAAAGAATGCAGACTGAAACTAATCCAGTCTGTCCGTATGACCAAGGATGCACTGATAGATGCCTTGAGTGCAGCTGAGATTCAGTCCACTGAATCTTGAGATAGACTTCGTAGTGCAGAGCATGCTTCAAAATTACATAGTACTTCTCCATATGACCTAAGAGTGTAACTTGAACTAGAATCCCCATGAATCATCTCCCAAGCCCATGCTTACACTTATCAAGGGTATCGGAACTTGTCAGGGATTTGGGATGCATGGCTAGGCTTAAAAAGGCCCTTGTGGTTGTTAGCCTAGTAAACGCCTATGAAAAAATGGAACTAGAGCTATAATCATGATGCCTTGAAACAAATGAGAAAAATGAAACAGCTCAGGGTGTAGAATAGGACAAAGCTGTAAAGGAGAAAGAGTACCAGCATGAGAGATTACTTGCTGCCAGAGGCATATGTGTGTGGGGAACTGAAAACCCATCTCTGCATTCCAAGCACAGAACAAAACTGTTGCATCAAGACAACATCATCCCAAGCTGCGTTTTACACGAACTTCAGAATGAACTGGCTCCCCACTTAAGCACCATGTTCAATAATAGCCTTGCATCAGGCTTTGTGGCCACTGAATGGTGCACAGCAACAGTTATCCCACTCCACAAAGGGGGAGCCACCACTGATCCCGGGAGCTATTGACCTATTAGCCTGACGAGCCTGGTCTGCAAGGCCATGGAACGTATTGTCATGCAACTCATAAACAAAGACATTGGTAACCTCCAAACTCTGGATCCCACCCAGTTCGTGTTTGTGAAAGGCAGATCATGCCTCCTGAACCTGATCGACTTTAAGGTGGTCACCAAAGCCGTGGATGAGGGTAAGGTGGATCACACAGCCTATCTTTACCTCGTCAAGGCTTTCAACACCATCCCCCTTTCTGGAATTATAGCTAAACTCACTAAACTAGGTATAAATCCCTTACCTCACAAAATGGGTTGCCAACTGGCTCACTGACAGAACCCACACTGTAAAAGTTGCAGACTCCAAATCTGACCTCAAGGCAATGACAAGTGGAGTCTCCAGGGTTCCGTCATGGGACCTCTCCTGTTAGCCTGTACTTCAGAGAAGTAGATACCAAACACGGAAGGCCTCTGGCTGACTAAGTTTGCAGATGACTGCAAACTAGGAGCCATAGTCAAGTCCCCAAATGATGTGGACATCCTACAGAAGGGCCTCACTGAGACAGATGACTGGTGTCAGAGCCATGGCCTTAAGCTCAATGCCAAAAAGTGCAGTGTCATCCCCTTTGGTAAAAACTCTGTACCCATGAACTACTACATAGGCAGCAATCTACTTGACACTGAATGCATGATAAGAGACCTTGGGACCCAGGTGGACAGTAGTCTCTCCTTTGATAGTCCACATCGCCACAGTAGTCAGGAAGTCCTTCTCATCAAAGGGTTCTCATCCAGGAAAAAAGAGGTCATTGTTCCCCTCTACTCGTCACTCATTAGACCCATTATAGAGTACAATGCCCCTTTTGGAATGCACCTCACAAGACATCTGCAGCAGCTGGAAAGGCCACAGAAGTACCTCACAAAGAGGATTACTGGCCTCAAACAAATGCCCTACACTGATCGCCTCAAAAAACTCTAGCTTTACTCTGTAGCATATGTTCATCGTGTTACACTGCTGCAGTCATTACACTTTGGTTATCCTGCCGTCAGGCGGTTCCCCAGTCAGCCGGAGTTCCAAAGTCTTGGTCCGGCATCGGTTGCTGTTGCCTCCTTCCTGATGTCAGTGCAGCAGGGGTATAAAAGATGCAGCCAACGCCATTTTCTTCAGTCTTTCTTGCCTCGCGGTGCCCGAAGCAAAAGCAGTTTGCAAGTGCCGGTCGGCCGACTCCTGAGATTTTCATTCCAAATCCAGAACCAAAGTCTTCTACAAAGCTAAGTACCCCGTTGGGGAAACTTTTTCTTGCCTCAGACCGATGTCAGTAAAAGTTAATAATTGTATTTCTTGTGGGAAGCAAATACCTCATAAGGATTTCCATTCCTATTGTATCCCATGCCTAGGCCCAGACCACAACGTCACTGGTTGTCTTTGTGCTAGGTTTAACAAGCACACTATTAAACGTCTGTTTGATTTTGCCCATTATTTTGGCAGAAAATTCAATTACACCATGCCGTCGGAACTTCCGATGACCGGTATTCATAAAAAGCGCAAAGATAAGGACAGGCGTCCAAGGCCCAAAACTGACGAAGCCTCTTCTAGGACAGTCGCCGGTTCTCCGGTTTTCAGAGAAGCTCCTTCGCAGGCCCTGATGACCGCTGCTGCAGTACCACAGGCCGCCTCAGACTCCCACGTGGAGATGGCTGGGCCTTCGGATGCACAAGTTTTTCAGCCTACCGATACTAACCCTACAGAGGGATTCGGAGTAGCTGAGCAACCCTCAGTTTCAGAGGGTGTCTTCAGACCTACTCAGTTAAGCATTAAACCCCCTGCTTAAGTCTAAAACTCCTTTAAAAACAAAGAAACAAATACAGCATTCTCCAGGATAGGCCTCTATGCCTAAGAAACAAATGCTCAAAATGGCCGAAGACCTAATCACTCTGATCAGGGGTTCCCATCCCCCTCCTGATAAAAAAACCTAGGCAGGATGCAGACTGACTCATCCGACCAGGTGTCCATTTCTTCAGATTCATCCTCAGACCTAGGATATTCTTTACCCCCTTATGAGGATTCTGATGCTGAGGAATCAATTCCATCAGCCTCGCCGCCTGAGGATTACTGTTTTGGGGAAACCTTACATACCATTGCCATTGGGAAGGCCAGGATTACTCAGAATCCAAGAAAAGGCTCAGAGACTTCCTTTAATTACCTCAACACAGACCCCTAGCTATTCCACCAGTGTTAGACATTGTGGATGATGTGTATACTGAATCCAGCTTAAATCCTGATTCCTTACCCCCAGCCCAAGGGCCTACGTAAGCCTAGCCAGCAAGGTACCATAGCTTACGCCACCAAAGAAAGTTATTTTCCTGTGCCACTGTCCAGAAGAGAGACAGATGTGATCCACTGGGTGTATTTCCTATTCACTCATCAAGATTTTTCTTGAAGAGTGCTAATGAAGAACTTTGCTTGACATAGATGGGTAGCTTCTTCCAGAGTATAGAAAGTCTCTGGGACAGGAATCTATCCCTCCAGTGTGTCATCTTTATTGTGGTGACAAGGTTTATGTCCCTAGAGTGTGTAGCTTGGAGGGATTGGGATTTCTTCAGGTGTAGCATGCCCAACAGCTCTGGGTTTGACGTAGCTTTATATGTTAGGCAGAGATCACCTCGGAGTAGGCGATATGCTACGGTGTAAAGCTGGAGTTTTTTGAGGCGGTCAGTGTAGGGCATTTGTTTGAGGCCAGTAATTATCTTTGTGAGTTACTTCTGTGGCCTTACCAGCTGCTGCAGATGTCTTGTGCGGTACATTCCAAAAGGGGCATTGTACTCTATAATGGGTCTAATGAGTGACGAGTAGAGGGGAACAATGACACCTTTTCCTGGATGAGAACCCTTTTATGATGAGGTGTGCCATGTAGAAGGACTTCCTGACTACTGTGACTATGTGACTATCAAAGGCGAGACTACTGTCCACCTGGGTCCCAAGGTCTCTTATGCATTCAGTGTCAAGTAGATTGCTGCCTATGTGGTAGTTCATGGGTACAGAATTTTTACCAAAGGGGATAACACTGCACTTTTGGCGTTGAGCTTGAGGCTATGGCTCTGGCACCAGGCATCTGTCTCAGTAAGGCCCTTCTGTAGGATGTCCACATCATTTGGGGACTTGACTATGGCTCCTAGTTTGCAGTCATCTGCGAACTTCATTGAAATGTTTCTGCTGTAACCAAGTGGGATATATATAATCTGAATGTTCAGAATAATGTAGTGGGGGAAAAGACTGAAAAGACTGAAAAAGCGAACGGAAGCAGTACCTTATTGGTGTTTTGTCTTGAAACTGCAGCTGCTGCAGATTACTGTCAGAAAGTAAATAGGTCCTTGTAATAAGGTATCTTTAAGAGGACTACTGCATTAGACATAACTATTAAGTCTTGAGCTGTTAGGAGCAATACTTAACACAGTTAGGGCCCTGGGAGGGAAAACTTTTTGGCTATCATTGGCCAGGGTTCACTTAGACTGGGACAGAAAACAGGAAATAGAGCAGGTAGCAGTGTCTTTTAATAGGTAATTACTTTGTTTGCATGTGGTTCCGTGCAGCCAGATATGGAGACAAATCACCTGAGTATTGTAGGATGGGGTGACCCAGCAAGTGGTTCCATATCCTGTAGAGGCGAGAGATGCAGGTACTTCATGAAAGCAGATACCTGAGCTTGAGCCATAACTGCCAACAGCTGCTGGGCTTTTGGAAGTGGTTACTTCAAGGAAGATAAGATTGGTAATAGGAAGCCCAAATCTGAGAACACTTGTACAAAAGTACTAGACTTTGCTAGAAGGAGAACTGGAGAGGATTAGAGAGAGATGTGAGACAAGAACTGTTAGATCCCACTTTAACATAACCTGTAGAAGCTAGTCAAGGTGTGTGCCCGGATTGTTGAGGTGTGGAGGAGTACACACACTTGGAAAAGGGGTTATTGCACATAGAGAGGGCACCCAAGGAGGGCTAGATGAAGTAATATGACAGTCTGCAGTCCCAAGGGCCTACCATTGGGCACTTCTGGCCATAGTTCACTATGTTCCTTTTCAGACCACATGGAAATAAAATGTACAAAAAAAGGGCTTACACAAATTTTTTAGGCATTCTAAAAAAAAAAATTTGAGAGAACACTGCAAGCCGTTTGATATCTGCCCAAAAGTTGGCAAGGCAGGGTGGGAGAAGCTAAAGATGCTGTAGTCTTTACCAGTTAGTAAGGAACCATTTCAAAGGGTACTGATGGGCATCATGAGCCTAATCACATCACAGGTATGACTTGTATCTTGGCAGTGGAAAGCTAAGTTACTTGGTACACTGAAATGTAGTGGTTCTCTATTTCGGCAGAAAAGGTGGCACTTATTCTATTGTACATTTTCGAAGGGTGAGTTTTCCCTGGGAGATGCTGATGGATAAGGACTAATTTCATGTCAGACCTGCTGACTTTGTGGAAATGCTGTGGTACATCTTCCATGTACCAAATCAGACTATAATTCCTTAACTTTATTAGCAAATATGTCATTGCTGCTGTTAAGCTTTGAAGCACTCACTACCTATATCTTAATAAACCTTTGAATGCTTTTCTTGTAAAGAAGCATGTTCTTTTCACAGTTTTTTAATATGTTAGTATCCACAAAGTTCAGTGTGGCACAGTGCAGTCATCATCTCGTCAGCAAACAAATGTAATTACTGCTGTTCGACAAGATGGAACATAAGAAAGGAAAATGGAAAAAATTCAAAACTATCCTGATACTGATGATGTTACTGTGTTTGACTGCCTTTTCTTGGGTGGATGAGCCTCTGCCAAGGTCTTAATTCTGGGTCCCACAGACAGTATTTGAGGTTTGCTCAGCATTGCTTCCCTAAATTGTGTATTCCCACTACACTGCGTCACACTGAATCCCTGTAGAGGGAGTATTCATTTTCCTGATGCTGCCATGGATGATTTCTTTCAGGGCCTGCATATCTGTTGGCTGTGGTTGACCATTCCCGTGTGTTGCATAGTTCATCCCATTTTTCACTGGAGGGATAGTACTTTCTGAATCCATCTGATGTTGTAGCCATGGATTTAAATTTAGTTTTTTCATGATTAGTATTTTGAATGAATTGTAAATGGTTTATCAGGTTTTTTTTTTTTTTATTTTGGAAAGTTTTATTTCTTGCTATTTTTTTCCAGAATATTTTGCATACTGTTGCTTGTTTAAATGTCACCTGCTTTGTAAATTACTTTGTAGCAAGTACAGTAGTAAAAGTTCTGTTTTTACCGTATTAAACATGGCCATGGTTACTCCTACCATGTACGAGTTTTTCTACATAAATAGTGAAACTGCATAGTTAATTTTGGAGTTTGGGTTTGAGGGTTAGAGTTCTTTGGCTTCATATGAAGATTAGGAACAGTTTCCATGTGAAGGGTAGAGTTTTGGGGATTTGAGGTTAATTTTACGATAAGGGTTAGGAATGTAGTTTGTGTTAGGCCTGTTATTTCGACTGATGTCCTGCTCTGCACTGAGACCCTGCGTTAGTGGAACGCTATAGTGCTTTCAGCTAAACCAGTGTATGTTAGAGTTGTATTTGATCTTTCCTGTAACTGAAGGCAGTTTGTTATAACCTTTTACTGTAAGCATGCATGCTACTGGTCCCACCCCCATTTTTTTCTCTTCCTGTTGTACTTGTAGGTCAGTTACTTAAAGCTACTTTATTTTTCTTGGAAAAGGTTTACCTGCGAGTCTGCAGCCCATACTTTTATTGTTTTTTTCCATGTAGAAGCGGTGGTCCTTTTCACCACACTGTACTAGAATAGTCGCAGAAGATTTCTAGTTATTGGGAAGATACTGCGATGCACTGACCTGGAACTGACTGAGCTTGGTTTTCTGAATTTTTTAGAAGTTGGTCTGGTCCAGTTTTTCTGGTTCATCCCACTCCACTCGCCCTCACAGAGCTCAGGCTCAGTCTGCTTCTCTACCCTACACCCATTCCCACCCACCCCTGACATTCCCTTTATAGCTAAACCTACTTTGCCCCACCTCTGCACTAGCCAATAGACACCCCCCTCTCCTCTACTCCTACCCCACATCACCATTAACTGTAACACCCACTCCCCATCCCTCCTGAGCCTTAACTGCTTTTAACTCTGTCACTCGCTTTGTAAAACTCATTCAGTCCATCCTGATTTCTTCTTCTAACCTTAAATTGTTACCCTTGAATTAGTTCTGAGCTGAAACTAAGTCATGGCTATACATTTCAAAACTCTATTTCTTTCCCTCCTGTTTTCAATTCATTTCTCAGCTCTAAACACTTACCATACTCGTTGCCTGCTTACTATCCATCTCCCACGCATTCTTATCCCACTACCCACCATACAAATAACTACTCATAGGTGTGTACTAGGCTAATGGCCCCCTGGAGCCTTTACAAGCCTAGTCCGTAGAATTATCCTGGCATCATGCCACCCAAACTTAGTTCCCAGTGCCTCTGTCGAGTAAAGATACTGGAGTTATCCCTGGGGTGAATTTTCTATTTCCCATCCATTAGTCAAGATTTCTCTTGAAGAGGGCCAGTGAGTTGCTCTGCTTGACATGTATGGGAAGTCCATACTCCACCTCTATTGTCCCCACTGTCTTTAACCATACCAAATGCCCAACCTCTCATCAAAACACAACATCAGTTCCTTTCAAGTATTTCTTTGTATAAATACTTAAATGCACAATACAACTCTTATTTGGAGTTATTCACTTCAACCCAGGCCCTTGCCAACAGCAGTCTAACCATACTTGTACAGCACCCCCTTTCCAACTACCTCACAAAAAACTCATTACGACCACGAGCCTCCAAAAGTCTCTTTTTTTGTCAATGAATATACGAAGCATCAGTAAAAGTACTCTCCTTCACGCCTGGATTTCTCAATATAACCCAGACATGATTGCCCTATCTGAGACGTGGCTAAAACCTTGTATTACAAACGGTTAAATTCTCCCCCCTGGTTATAATATTGTTCCACTGGATAGAAGTAAAACAAGGGTGGAGGAGTAGCTATACTCTACACTGACCAACTGTTTCTCTTCCCCCCTCTCAATAGCTATCCCTGATTTTCTACCCTGCTGAAATAATTATAGCAACCTGTAACCTAAATCAACAGAAAAAGCTTGTCATTGCAGCAATCTACATACCCCCAGGTAAAAACTGTTTACTATCAAAGTAGCAATCATGCCTTGTGCAAATTTGAATCATCAAATGGTGGCATTCAACATATAACGAAAAAAATGTTGAATGATAATTGTGCGAATAACATCTCCAATTCAGCATTCTCAAATTTAACATTTTATAGTGTGACGTAATGAATGATCGCAGTTATAACAGTTTGTTATCCTAGGCAGTAACGAGTAACATAATTGCATGTGGATATAGCTAACGGGCAAACAAGGAGGCTACCCCTTAATTGTGGGCAATTGTTCACAGAGCAAAACAGCTGTAGTATGCAGGTACACTTTCTGTAATACATGTATGTGTGTTTGTTTTCACAATACAAAATACATTATTTAGAGTGTTGCAAGTTGCTATATACATGTCTTTACAGGGCGAGGAGGTTGTTGTTGCTGATTATACACCTGGCATACTTGAACAAGATTACCAGACTGTAAAGACTCAAAGGCCATGAAATGTTGGTAATTGATGGTTACCAGTATTATTTAAAGAAGGTGGTCGTTTGCAGGAAATATTGGTGTTGTATAAATAAAAATAATCAAAAGTGTAAGTGGAGGCATATTACTTAGTTTCGGTTGACTGTGATATCCTGAAAGAGTACTAGTCGTCATGCTCCTGACCCTGTGAAACCTGAGGACCTATAAGATAAGAGACCGTATTAAGCGATGTGCAGATCAGTCTGTGGAAGATCCGTGCAAAGTAGTGTCCGAGGTGTTGGCTACTACCTCGGCTCTGGTTGTAACTGAGCTGCCCAATACCAATGCACTGAGAGTGTAGTCAGGGTCCGTTATAAATTGAAATTATCCATGTTCCAAGACTTGAGGAGTTTAAAGGACTTGCATCCCAATTATATTACCAATTAAAATGGAAGCCTATTAATTAAAACATAGCGGTGATGTGGCATGGTGAGTAATATAGTGCTAATTACAAGGGAAAATAACATTAAAATGTTATGTGAAACAGAGTATTTTTTAGTAGATGGCACATTTCCTATTGCCACCCGTGAATGTAGACAGATTTATAGCATTCACTGTCCATTGCCGGCTAGTGAACATAGAAGGATTATGCCTGTAGTGTACGGATTACTGTCTAGTAAACTAGAATGTTATGACCAGTTTTGGTCCAGTGTACATAATATTTGTGACCAGTGCAATCAAAGTCTGAAGCAGGATTATTCTAAGCGGTTTTGAAAAAGGGACAGTAAATTCTATTCTCAGATACTTCCCTGACACGGCTGCCAAGGATTGCTGGTTCCAGTTTTGTCAAATTATATGGCGGCAGATACAAAAACTACACCTAGCTAGTGATTTTCGTACAAATATGGCATTTTCTATGTTGTTCAAGCAAATACCAGTACTTGCATTTGTTTCACCTGACAACATTCTGCCCACATTCACTGGTATAGAAAATGACATGCCTGAGTGTGCTAAACCCTTATGTACGTTTTTTTTTTTTTAGAGAGACCTATTTAGTGGATAGACCTAGGAGCTATGGTATGGATGCACATCGGAAATGATGCCACCATTCTTCAATGTTGCTTTCTGGAACCAGTATGACACATGTAAAAAGAGTTTCCTAGATCACAAAATACCGTATAGGGTTGGCACAGACTTCTACGAAATTTAGTGGGTAAGAAAAAGCTATATGTTTGACGTGTTACATGCCATTCAATGGGAACAGAATCATATCCAGGATTTGGTGTCTCCATTATTATTCTGCGTTTCATCTTCACCAAAACGGAGACGTCTACAAGATAAAGAAAATGTATTTGAGAGATTACCAAATAGGAATACTGTTATACCTAGGGGATTTGTGAAACTCGTCGCTAAACACTGATCCTTTTAAATACACACTCTGTACTGTTTTTCACTGGGAGGGGTGGAAATTGGTTCATGTAAATAAGTATGTACAACTCATTTACTCTTTGCCATGGGACGAGTTGAAGGTCTTTTGACCATAATACAAGAGTGACTGAGATGACTGTATTTAACACTGGGGGAAGCAGAGGTCATTAGCGGGATGTAGTGGATTTCGGAATATGTGCAACTCATTACTGGTTTGTTACACCATACGTGTCTGAATTCAGCAGGTACTTATTGAATTGAGCATCTGGATGTACGTCGTATTTCTGGATAATACACCTTGTGATACTGTGTACAGTGTTCGAAAAATATCGAATTCAACAGTTCTGACTTCTGCGTTTGATATTTTGTTAGTTGTTTTGCATTTCACTCATGTCGTTCACAAATATGGTAACTCGCATGAGTGACGTTCGTCCTTTTCATAGTAAACTGGTAAAAACATTCCCATACTCGAGCAGTTTCTTTCTTGGATATGTATATTCATTCCCTATGAAACCATCATCCTTGGGGGTATGAATATTGACTGGAACCTTAATACTGCATCCCCTAGCTACTCTATAAACCTTTATGGCTTTACCCAACTGATTACCTTGCCCACACACCAGCAAAAACATTCCCAGAATGGCTTGGTCATTGACTGGATATTGGTATCCATCCTCCAGTGTTATAACCCTTCTACCCTACCTAGCTGCCTTAGTGACCACCTCTCTACCTCCGTAGAAAGACACACTCCCAATCTTAACACGAGCCACTAATAGAGAGTCTCGTAATCTTAACTACAACCCTGTCACCCTAAACAAATTACTCTCCACTGTAAACTGGTCATTCCTACCCCTTACTGAGGCTATTTAAAGCTTCATAGGTTCATAAGTGTGTACTAGGCTAATGGCCCTGGAGCCTTTACAAGCCTAGCCCATAGGATTACCCTGGTATCTTGCCACCCGACCTTGGTTCTCAGTGCCTCTGTCGAGTAGAGCCACTGGAGTGATCCCCGGGTTGAATTTTCTATTTCCCATCCACTCCTCAAGATTCCTCTTGAAGAGGGCCAGTGAGGTGCTCCGCTTGACATGTATGGGAAGTCTATTCCATAGCATGGGCAGTCTCTGGGTTATGAACTTGTCCCTCCATCTTGTTCTGTTGATTGTGGTAATGAGGGTGAGGTCTCTGGAGTGTGTATTGCGGAGTGATTGGGATTTCTTTAGATGTAGCATTTCCAACAGAGCTGGGTCAGACATGGCTTTGTAAGTGAAGCAGAGATTGCCTCTAAGTAGGCGATATGAGACAGAGAATAGTTTGAGTTTTTTTGAGTCTGTCTATAGAGGACAAGTGTTTAAGGCCTAGGATCCTCTTTGTGAAGTACAATTGCAGCCTCTCCAGTTGCAAGTGTCGAGTGAGGTACATGCCAAATGGGCATTGTACTCTGTGATTGGCTTAATGAGGGAAGAGTAGAGGGAGACTGACTTCTTTCTTCCTGGATGCAAAACCCTTAATAATGATATGTGCCACATAGAAGGACTTTCTGACCACAGTGGCAGTGTGGTGGTCAAAAGAGAGGTTGCTGTCAACCTGTGTTTCCAGATCTCTTATGCCTTCTGTGTTCAGTGGACTACCATCGATGTAATTGATGGGAACCGTTTTTTTTCCCAAAGGGGATGACGACACGTTTTTTGCCATTGAACTTAAGGCCATGGTTCTGACATCAGTTGTTCGGTCTCAGTGAGGCCTTTCTGTAGGATGTCAGCATCACTTGAGTTGATTATGGGTCCCAACTTGCAATTGTCTGCGAACTTTGTCAGCCGTAGTCCATTCGTATTGGCCTGGACGTCAGAGAAGTAGATGCCAAATAGGAGGGGACCCAGGACCGAACCCTGTGGAACTCCACTCGTGACTGGTTGGCAGTCTGACTTTGAGTCAGCTATATTCACTGTTGGTTCTCTCTGTGAGCCAGTGTGCAACTCATCTAGTGATACAGGGGTTGATGCCTAGCTTAGTGAGTTTTTCTATGATTCGTGAGTTGGCATTGGTGTCAAAGGCCTTGGCCAGATCAAGGTAGGCTGTATGAACCACCTTGCCTTCATCCACAGCTCTGTTGACTGACTCAAAGACGTGGACCAGGTTGAGCAGGCATGATCTACCCTTTACAAAACCAAACTCTGTGGGATCCAGAGTTTGGAGATTCCCTATATCCTTGTTTATTAGGACCATGATGATGCGTTCCATAGTTTTGCATATCAGACTTGTCAGGCTAATGGGGCGATAGTTCCCAGCTTCAATATATTCTTAGAAACCCTTAACTCCCAGTAGAGAAATTAGGCTGAAATGTAATTATGCACCATGGGTAAACCAGGCAACTCCATCGCTTATGAACAAGAGAGAGTGTACCTGGAGAGCGTGGAAAACAAAAAACTCAACTTTTCACCTGAACTTATATAAACAGCTTCCCAACCAAACAAAAAACCATGTCCTACTAGACAAAAAAATTTTTTTTATCAAAAATCTCTGAGCAACCCACATTCCACCCAAAGAAATGTTGGCAGTCAATAAACAAATTACTGTCTCCATGGAACCCCTCTTCACCAAACTCCTTCCCTAATAAACCTTCTAATGAAACTGCAACCCTGCTCAACAACTTAGTCATCGAAACAGTAGAAAAGCTTACTAAACGAACTCTTGATATTTCACTCAACCTCCCACGTCATCTCTTCCCTTATTCTCCCTAGCACCTGTAGCAACTTCCTTCATCAGATCACTTCTTTACAAACTCAAATCCTGTTCCCCATCAGCCGATGAACACTCTCCATTATTTCTCAAACATGCAGCCAAATCCATAGCATACCCTGTATCTATACTTATCAATAGATCCATCCAAGAAAATACAGTACTAGATATTTGGAAAAAATTCTTCATAATACCCGTCCACAAGGGAGGAAATTCTACAGAACTTGAAAATTACAGGCCTATTGCCGTATTATCCCCCTTATCCAAGATACTGGAAAATGTATACATAGACAAATACTAAACTACTTCTTAAAGGCAAACCTAATTACACCCACACAGCACGGTTTCTGACCCTCGCACAGTACTACCACACTACCACTTACATACTACGACAAGCTTTCTTAGGTTTACGTATAAATATTCATATACAAGAATGGATTTTTTGGATGTGGAGGTTTTTAAGTTAGAGAATGGGGCATAGCTACTAAATTATATAGAAAACTTTGTTGAGTAAACACCACGTTAAGAAGGGATAGTATGCATCCAGCAAGAGTATTCAGGAATGTATTAAAAGGTCAGGGGATGTGGACTTCGAGACTGAATAGCCTACATCCACTTTTTGAATCAAATTTGACTATATTGACACAAGATCTCAGAGACTTGAGGTTACAGGGAAGGTGAAGTTAGTGGTATGGCAAGAGAACTCCGATGTTTAAGAAACTGTGCAGCCCGACCATATTTCTCCAGCAGCTAGTCAAATCAGGGACAACTGGCCAATGATAGTCTGAGGGACTACATTGGTTTTCTGATGCATTATACCAATGACAACAGTATTTTCTGTTATATCATAAAAAATAATTGGCCGGTTTTGTTGTCAGATGCCAAGATAGGTAATGCTGTAGGACCATACCCCACTTTGTGTTTAGGAATAAACATTCGTTAAAGCGACGTCTTTGCTATGAAAAAAGGAAAGCAAAAATCCACAGACTGTAAGAAGATCTACATCTTGTGAAATTTGTAATTTTTGCCAATTTATAGATACTAATAGTGTCTGTGCATCCTGTAACAAAACAGCATAGGCTGAATGTTGGAGCCACTTGCAATAGCACAAATGTGACTTATTTGGCTAGCTATGCTCATGTTTTTATATAGGAAAAATGGTGAGGATGTTAAGGGAGAGAATAAGGGAACACTTACAGACCATCAGGAGTCAAGATTTGAGGAATGCTTTGGCTAAGCATATTTATAAGGAAGGTGATACTCATGCCTTTAGTTTTAGGGTACTGGATATGGTAGAACAAAGCATCAGACTGGGATGTTAATAATGTAGTGGAACATAGAGAGACAAGGTGGACAGTAAGACTACAGGTAGATATAGATCCCGGGTTGATTGGGCATGTTCCTTTAAAGCCCGTTTTAAAGGCACAAACCTTATTTAAATAATTTATTGAAACAATTTGCTTAAGTAATGCATTATTGGTCATGTAATGATTTTTTTAGTATTTAAATGGAGTGTCTTTTAGTTTCGTTTGTATTGGTCTGAAGAAGTGCTCAGGAGAGCATGAAAGCGCTAACCTTATATTAAACTATGTATTTCATTCTACATTTGATGTGGTGGTTCTGTGGATTTTATTTTATTTTGTTTTTCTGGTGTTCCTGTTACTTCCACAGACTGTGTTCCACAGTGGATTACTTCTTTGTCGTTGCATGATTGTAGATTTAGTTTTTTTTATAAGACCTGTTGCTGCTCCTACTATTGGAACTGTCTGAGGATCTTTCTTACACATTTCACTCCTTTCTGCCTGCAAATCCTGATATTTTATGACTTTGTCTCTCTGTACGCAAGACACTGTAGTCACTGGGTGTAGCTATTTTCAATGACCAGTGCTACTTTTGTCTTCTTTTCATTGACCACCGTATCTGTTTTTCTCACATCTATCTTTTGAACTGTTGGTAATGGGCGATCCCATGTGATGGGATGAAGTAACATTTGCTATATGAACATACTGATTTCTAAATAGAATTGTATAAATGTTTGAATTGTAACAGATGCTGGAGTTCTTTAATCCTTGCTGATCTTGAAAGTGGTGCCAGAGGTCCTTATGCTGTTTGCATTGATCAGAGTATTGACTTACAACACTGGGCTGATTTTATTTGAACAGCTTTTCTGTCCATGAATATTTTGTCTAGTGTTTTGGCACATTGCTGTATATTAATCATTATTCATGGAGTTTTATTATAAGACACATGAAAAATAGTCTTGTATCAAACTTCTCCATTTGTTTGCCTACAGTCAGATTACATATATAGCCAGTTTCATTCAACTAATGCTTGAGATGCTGGACTCCGTCTTTTCACGCTTAGTTTGGATTGCAGACCTACTTTGTAATGTCAAATATTATGACAGTGCTCAAAAAGGTCAAATAGTGCCAAAAGCTCAGAATCGCAAGTAATTGTGCAGTACTGTCAGAAAGTAGGCAAGTACTGAAGTCAGATTTTTTAAATATTGAAACTAGATATTTACATGTTTGTAATAGACATAAAGGAAGCATGGAAAATAAAAGCTTAACACTTAAATGTGGTGGTTTGTGTGTATGTGTATGCATGTGTGTGTGATTTTTATATATATATATATATATATATATATATATATATATATATATATGTACACACACACACACACACACACACACACACACACACTCTAAATTGATAGATACTCTGAAATGAATTTAATTTGCAAATTCATTTTACAAAATAGATTTGCTTTGTTTGAACACTTGTGTCTGATATTGTTTGAAAGGCCGATCAGATGAGATACAGAAAGTGAGATATAGTGTGAGAAAGGAGGTGCTGCCTGAGGGAGGGTTCTTGGCTAGAGGAATGGTCCTAGGACTCTGGCCTTGGAATGTCTAGGATCACGTACACAAGATGATGTTCTTTGTGTTTCACTGTTGCAGTAATCACCTGTGGGTTATCCCTGCTGTGGTAGCACTCGCCGGCCCGAATACCAGAGTCAATGTTTTGTGTGTCGGCTGCTGTCGCCTGTAGTCTGACGTCAGTATTATAAAGCAAAGCAGCCAATGTCATTACACCAGTTTTTCTTGCCGTGGAGCTTGTAGCAGAAGCAGTTCGCACGAGTGCCAGTCGGTTGCTACCAGAAGTCGAATTTCAGCAGAAAATGTCTAAAGCTAGGTACTCTGTTATGGACCCTTTTTTCTTACTCTAACCGATGTCCGAAAATGTTAACAATTGTCTCGCCAGTGGAAAGCAGATCCCACACCAAGACTTCCATTCTTACTGCATCACTTGTTTAGGCCCAGACCACGACGTCCCTCATTGCTGGTTCTGTGCCTTCTTTAATATGAGAACCATTCACTGCAGAGCTCTTTTTGTTGAAAATTATTTTCATATTCCATCTTTGAATTCCGATATGGCATTCATCAGCCAACAATCCGCCGACATTCCAAAAAAATGTAAAGATAGAGACAGGCCACACAAGGCTAAGCCTTCCGACAATGCTACCCCTAAGCAAGTAGTCAGATGTTCTTCGTGTTTCACTGTTGCAGTCATTTCATTTGGGTAATCTGCTGGCAGGTTGCCCTTAGTTGGCCTGATTAACGAAGTCTTTGGTCCTGTGTCGGTTGCCGTCCCTTCTGACGTCAGTCAGGTCGTCAGGGGTATAAAACATGCAGCCGATGCCATTGTCAGTATTTCTTGCCGCACGGTGCCCGAAGCAGAAGCAGTTCGCAAGTGCCGGTCGGCCGACTCCTGAAATTTTCGTGTTTCAGAACCGAAGTCTTCAACTAAAAGCTAAGTACTCCGTTGGGGAAACTTTTTCTTGTTCCTTACCGATGTCAGTAAATGTTAGTAATTGTATTACTTGTGGGAAGCAAATACCTCATAAGAATTTTAATTTGTACTGTATTCCTTGCTTAGGCCCTGACCACGACATACCTTGCTGTCGGTTTTGTGCTTTATTTAATCAGCACGCTGTCCGTCGCTACATTTTTGCTTCTAAATATTTCGGTTCTCTGTTTAATTATCCAGAAATGACATTTTTTAGCCATCCGACTACCGGAATACCGAAAAACGCAAAGAAAAAGACAGGCCATTGAGGTCAAAAACTGCCAACGACACTTCTCCTAAGCCAGTTACCAGTTTGCCGGTACTCAGTGAGGCGCTTTCGCAGCCCCTGAAACCCGCTACTTTTGATTCGCAGGCCTCTACTGAGACCCATTCGGAGTCCGGTATGCCGTGAGATGCTGCACATATGGAACCCGCGGATGTCTCTACCTTGGATGGGTCCGGAGCCGCTGTGCAGGCACCAGCTTCTGTGGGTGTATTCAGGCATACAGACTTGTATATTAAACTTCAATACTAAGGCCTAAATCTCACTGCGGTGGTGGTGCTGCGGTAGCGTTGTCACCTCACAGTAAGACGTTGTCCTGTTCGATTTTCAGCTAAAGCGTCTTCTGTGTGGAGACATGCGTGAATGGGCGTACCTTTGTTGAAGGTTGTGCGTCAGGGCTGGCAACTCGGCACGTAAAAATCTACTGCCAATCATTAGTGGACTGGAGTTCTGCTGTGGTGACCCCTAACCCGGAAAAGCCGAAAGACACAACAACTAAGGCCTACATCTCGATGTATGTCAAAAAAACAGATGCCCAGGCCACATGTTCAGGCCCCTATGCCTAAAAAACAAATGAACAAAATGGCTGAAGATTTAATTATTCTAATCAGGGGTAGTCAACCCCCCCCCCCCCTCCAAGAGGCCTAGGATTGAACTTGACTATGAATCTTCTGAACAGGACTCCGTTTCTTCTGACTCTTCTAATGATCTGGATTTGTCCATACCTACTTATGAGGACTCTGATGCAGCGGATTTCATTCCCTCTGCTTCTCCACCTGAGGATTTCTCTTTTGGGGAAACTTTACATACCTTAAGGGAGCATTTCCACTGGGAAAGTCAGGATTTCTCTGAATCCAAAAAGAGGCTTAGGGATTTCCTTCTTCCTCAGCATAGGCCTTTGGCTATACCTCCTGTACTAGACATTGTTGATGTGTTTTCGGAATCCAGTAGGGTCTCTGATTCCTTGCCTCCAGCCCCTAGCAAACCAGATAGGTACTACAGGGTTCCTGAGTCCCACAAATCCCTTTTCAAAAAGCCTGTTGCGGACCCTGAAACCATTTCTCAGGGGCCCAAGGGCATTAAGGCTTCTACTGCCAAAAATCCTCCCCCTTCTGATAGAGACTTCAGGGCGCTGAATAGATGAGGCAAAAAGGTTTATACTTCTGCAACCTTAGCAATTAGGGCTTTAAACTGTCAATTCTATATGCTAAAATATCAACAGCATATCATGGGACTGCTTAAACAGAAAATGATGTTGATTTCTGACTGTGTGGAGAATAAAGATTTACAGGATTTATTGCATTCAGCTGAGCAAGTTGGCAAACATACTTTGCAATGTGGTTTTGATTCTTTAGAGGCCTCTTGCAGGGCTGCTGATGTTCTTCGTGTTTCACTGTTGCAGTCATTACATTTGGGTAATCTGCTGGCAGGTTGCCCTCAGTTGGCCTGAATAACTAAGTCTTGGGTCCTGCGTCGGTTGCTGTCTCCTCTAATATTGGGGTCAGGTCGTCAGGGGTATAAAACATGCAGCCGACACCATTTTATTCAGTCTTTCTTGCCATGCAGTGCCTGAAGCAGAAGCAAGTGCCGGTCGGCCTACCCCTGAAATTTTTACATTCGAGTTTCAGAACCGAAGTCTTCAACTAAAGCTAAGTACCCCGTTGGGGAAACTTTTTCTTGCTCCTTACCGATGTCAGTAAAAGTTAATAATTGCATTACTTGTGGGAAGCAAATACCTCATAAGGATTTTCATTTTTACTGTATTCCTTGCCTAGGCCCAGATCATAATGTGCCTTGCTGTCGGTTTTGTGCTAGATTTAACCAACACACTATTAAGCGTCTGTATATTTTTGCTCCAAAATATTTTGGATCCAGATTTAATTACCCTGAAATGTTGTCTGTTAGCAATCCGACTACCGGAGTTCACAAAAAACGCAAAGAAAAAGAGTCAGAACGTCGAAGTCCAAAACCGATGACGAAGCTTCTCCTAAGCCAGTCGCTGGTTCTCGGTGAGGCGCTTTCGCAGCCCCTGATACCCGCTACTTTTGAGTCGCAGGCCTCTACCGAGACCCATGTGGAGTCTGGTATGCTGCGGGATTCTCAGAGTATTGACCCCGCAGATGTCTCTCCCTTGAATGGGTCCAGAGCCGCTGACCAGGCACCGGCTTCTGAGTGTTTCCAGTGGGCTAGGCCCATTTTAGTTAGAGGACCTAGTCTGTCCCCTTGCTTTCCTTGTGTACTAACTTTTTCCCTTGGGCTAAAACCGTTTAAATTAGAGAAATTAGTCCTCCCCCTTGTACTTGTGTCTAGGACTGTTTTAGTTAGAGGTCTTTGTGGTGTACTGTTTTTGTTCTGTTCCCGCGCTTGTGGCTGATTGACCGTTGGTCTAGTTGTTGAGTTAGTTACACGGTGTTTTTGGTAACTATGTCTAAAGATACTAAGGAGCATAAGCCCTCAGGCTTTAAGAAGTGCATCAAGTGTAGTTATAAGATGTCCATCACTGATGGGCGCTCTGTGTGTACTGTCTGGGAGCGATTCACCTCCAGGAATCGTGTACTTTTTGTCATGCTTTTAGCCAGTGTGTTCTTCAGGAAAGGAAGAACAAATTGATTTTGAAGGGACTTCTGAAACCCTCCTTCAAGGAGGGTTTGGAGAGTGCTTCCAGCTTTGTCTTCTCCATCAATTGCTAAATCTTCCAAGGCTAAAAAGTGATCTCCGGCTCCATCAGTATTATCGGAGCCAACGGAGAAAACAGCAAAATCTTCAGTGACATCCTCGGCTCCATTGTCCTCTGGGCCGCTGGAAGTGTCAGTGTCTATGGAACCTGCTTCGGCTCCGATTTTCTTGGAGCCTGTTCGGACCCGATCGCCTAGCATTAGGCCGTTATCTCCTCCACGCAGGTCTCCTTCAGAGAGGAGGTCTCTATCTCCTTCCCTATCCTCCAAATCCTCCAGGACCTTATCAGATGTGGACGTTGATAGAGTGGTGCAGAGACTTCAGTCACTGGTACTGGCTAAATTGTTTTCGGCTCCGACTATCGGCTCGGGAGCCGGTCCCTCTACCTACATCGATACTTCCTCCTTCGAACGCATCTCAGCTTTTGGAGCCGGAGTGCTCTGCTCCGTGTGATGTCACTATGTCGGTTCCGAAGTCCCTCCTGTCTTATCGGTTCCGAAGTCAGCTCTGACCCCGTGGGTGCCGTCCACAGGGTTCAGGACTCGGGATTCCTCGGTCGGACCCGAGGGAGAGGCTTCAGGACATCATCTCTCGCTCCTAGTCTCCCTCTCGGTGCTTCGGCACGGGGAAGCCTGACTCCTGTCTCTGCTTCGGGGGCTGATCAATCTTTGGACCCGGGAGGACCAGCTTTCGAGGCCATGCGGAGCGAGCTGGCCAGGTCGTCAGCGGCATCATACGGTTAGGTCAGTCTGTCCCCTACAGCACCGGTGCAGGTCTCTGATCGCTCTCCAGCTGAGCCCCAAGGCCTCAGGGTACCCCCATGAGTGGTCCCATATTTCTGAGGCCCCCTCAGAGTTTTTGCCTGAGGAGCCACCCAGAAAGAGAATTTGCAAGAGGAAGCACATAGATTCCCAAGATGAGTCTCTCCCGTCAGACACTGACTTCGAGGAATCGGAGGGGTCCCTTAAGTCATCCTCTGAGGATGTTTCTTTCTCTGACATCCTAGAGATTTTGAAGCAAAGAGGTGACTGGTCATCTAAAGCCCCCTCCGAAAAGGAGTCTGTGTTCCTGATGGCCTTTGGTGCTCAGCCCACCGCCTCCTGGGTGTGTCCACCCTTCAAGCTTCTAGTTCTGGTTTGTCGCAGGGTGTGGGAAACCCCTGACTCTGTGGAACCAGTCTCCAGGAGACCCAATAAATTTTTGTCTGCCCCTCCTGATAAGGAATTTCTATCCAAGGGAGTCCCTGTGTATCTTATGGTGGTGGCAGCGGCCACCAAGAAGGAATTAGCTGAGACTTCTTCCACCATCCATCCCCATAACAAGGAGTCTAGGACTATGGACCGGTACGGGAAGCGTAGTTTTTTTCAGCGGCCTTTACTTTGCGGTCACTGAATTACTTATCACACTTTACACGGCTCCAGAGAGATGATCTAAAGGAGCTTGGAGATAATGGGTAACATTTCTGAGGTGGTGGCTCAGAAGTTCAACGCTCAGATGTCTACCCTCAATTCTATTGCGAACTCCTCCATGAGGCTGATCTCTCACGCAGCTGAGGGAGCGAGTAGGGCAGCAAGTTTAGGAGTCGCTCTTAGGAATCATGCCTGGATGCGCCTTTGTCATTTCGCAGAGGCCTTCAAGTCTACATTCACCGACGCCCCGTTTGATGGTTCCTCTTTGTTCGGAACCAAGGTGAAAGACACTCTCACTAGGTGCAAGCAAGAGGGAAAAACTCTGTCTGCCGTAAGAGTCCGTTTTTCCCTTCCCTCTAGGACTTATCCCAAGGCCCAGAGGAGTGGAAAGATGTGGCTCAAGAAATCAGAGGTTTTTTCTCGATGCACAAGGTGAGCCCCCTTCCAGGGGCAGGGAAGGGGGTGGTTATTCAGGTAGACACCGCCCTAGGGGCAGAGGAGACCCTCGTAACTCGGGAAACCGTGATTCCTTTTGTGGTTCTCCCTACCGCCACTCCTGATGGGAGGCCTGACTGTGCATTTCCGGAGCCAGTCGGGGGTCATATCTCACTACACCCGGAGGCCTGGCAAAGTATCACCCAGGACCAATGGGTTCTATGAATAATTTCCAGAGGATATGTCATTCCCTTCTCGTCAACTCCCCCCTCCAGTCAAGAAAATCCCGGATGTTCCACCCAGCCAAAGGGATTCCGCAGCTTCAGAGGTTTCAAAGCTGCTAGAAAAAGGAGCCATCCAACATGTCCCCTCAGACCAGATCGGATTAGAGACTTGCTCCAGATTCTTTTTGGTGCCGAAAAGGACAGGGCACCTGAAACCCATTTTGGATCTCAGTTGATTGAACACCCATGTGCAAAAGTCCAAGTTCCGAATAGTCACGTTGCAATCTATTCTCCCATTGTTGGGAAAAGAAGTGTGGATGTGCTCCATCGACCTCAAGGATAGTTACTACCACATAAAGATGGCCAGGGCATCCAGAAGTCACCTACGCTTCCGGCTGGGAGCCAGTCACTTTCAGTTTCGAGCCCTGCCCTTTGGTCTCACCACAGCCCCCAGGGTGTTTACCAAATGCATGGCAGTGGTGACTGCTCACTTGAGACATCAGGGATTCCAATTGTTTCCATACCTGGATGACTGGCTCCTTACTGTCACCACCAGGCATCTGTTACTTCAGACCAGAGATGCTACTATCATCCTATGTCAACAGTTGGGCATCACCTTGAACTGGGAAAAATCTGCCTTGTTGCCCTCGCAGCGTGTCACTTTTTTATAGGCGCCAAATTAGACACCATCCTCATGCGAGCATTTCTACCACAGGAAAGAATCAGTCTTACAGCAACAGATTTACACCTTGCTCCCTCTGAGAAGAGTGAAGGCAAGATTGGTCCTTCAATTGTAGGGGACGATGGCTGCTACGATTATGTTAGCCCCCCTGGTAAGGTTAAATATGAGGCTCCTTCAGTGGCTGGCTACTCTTCGCCCACTGGTCTCTTCAACATCTTCCACTTTGTCACCCTATTCTACTCACAGACAGATGCAAACAGGATCTCAGTTGGTGGCTTCACACCGACCACCTCAATGTGGGAAAGCCCTTCGTTCCTTCGCCTCCGGTTGCCACGGTGACCACGGATGCCTCCCAGATTGGGGGGGGGGGCATTATCTAGGCAGGACAGTCCAAGGCACGTGGCAAGAGCACGAGATGCATCTGCATATCAATGTCCTGGATATGAGAGCAGTGCTACTAGCGTTGCAAGCACTTCAGAGTTTTCTTCTTCTTGGGACTATTGCAATCCTCTCAGACAATATGTTGGTGGTATGGTATCTGAACAAACAGGGAGGAACCAAGTCATACCCCCTTTGCAGAGAGGCCATGCGAGTGTGGCAGTGGGGCAGTGTCTTCCCAACGTTTTCTGGTAGCGACGCACATTCCGGGGAAGTCCAATGTGATTGCAGACAGGCTAAGCAGAGCTATTCTGATGCCTCACGAGTGGTCCCTGAACTGTCAAATTGCGGAGCAGATTTTCCACAGGTGGGGTCTGCCTTGCTGCGACCTTTTTGCCAGCCCCCTCAGTGCCAGATGCAGCAGCTACTTCACCCTTATCCCCCCTCAGGGGGAGTTACCCAGGGACGCTCTAGTCCACGATTGGCCCTCCGTCTACTATATACCTTCCCTCCGGTTCCTTTGCTGTCAAAGGTTATTCAGAAGCAAAATGATTCTGATTGCTCCACACTGGCCTCGTCAAATTTGGTCCCCCTTTCTCCATCCCTATCTCATGGACATTCCTTGGATTCTGGACCCACAACCAGACTTACTGACTCGCATGTCAGGGCAGCTCCATCCCTCTCTTTGGACCCTCCGGTTGACAGCTTGGCTACTCCACTTCTGTCATTAGTTAGGCTTCACTATTTTTCGCCGGAGGTGGTTCATATTCTATCTTCCTCTCATAAGCCTTCGACCAGGAAGATTTATTACAGCAAATGGAAGAGATTTTCCATCTGGGCACATGCCAAACAGATCGACCCTTACACAGCTCCAATCTCGTCAGTATTGGAGTTCCTTTCTATGCTTTTCAACCAGGGATCAGCTGCCGCAACCATAAAAGTCCAGTTGGTGGCGATTTCTACCTTTCACGTCGCAGACGAACCTAGTCTAATGGCACATAGACTCTCTAAAGCTTTCCTGAAAGGCATTTTGTTGCTTCGCCCTCCTGTCTCTGAACAGGTTATGCCTTGGGACTTAAACGTTGTTCTATAGGGTCTTACTTCACCCCGCTTTGAGCTGCAGCCACTTGTGATTTAAAATTCTTAACTTGGAAGACTGGTCTTTTTGGTAGACATCACGTCAGCCAGACGTGTTTCGGAGCTTCAAGCTTTATCAGTTAAACCATCTCATTTGATTTTTCATAAGGACAGGGTTTCTCTTAGACCAAATCCTTCCTTTCTTCCCAAAGTAGCGTCAGTTAGTAACCCTAACCAATCCAGTGAATTACCAGTGTTTTTACCTCTGTTCTCGAACAAGGCAGAATTCACATTTCATCAGTTGGATGTGCACAGACAGTTACGATTTTATTTGCACAGAACGAAGGACCTCAGAAAATCTGATCAGTAGTTTGTTTCATTTTTGGAAAACAGAATTGGGTCTCCTGTTTCCAAAGTCATATTGTCCTGGTGGATTTCCAGTTGTATTTCTTTCATTTATACTTCAGGGGGAAGAGATTTACTGTTCCGAGTGAAGGCTCACTCTACCCGGTCTGTATCCACATCTACAGCTTTTCAGGCCAGATTGTCTATGGATGATAATATTTGTGCTGTGGCTACTTGGGCATTTCCTCACACCTTTGTTACTCATTACAAGTTGGATGTGGTATCTAGAGGCAGGTCTTCCTTTGGTTCCACAGTGCTCAGGAGTATTTTCCACTGAGCCTCCCAGGATTTAGGTGCTGGGGACGCTGTCCCACTGGTAAGAATGCAGGCGAGATTGTACTACATAACATCAAGAAGTTATGTACTCACCATAACGTTCAATGTATGTAGTCCATCTAGTCTCACATTCTTTCTTACCCCCCACCTTCCCCTGTCCTGGAGGATCTGGAGGTTAGGCCTGGTTTCAGAGTTCCCTTCATTCTTGGTTTGTTCTTCCTTCCTTAGGTGGTGTTATGCATGGAGAGTGAGTGCTGGTGCTCGCAGCAAACTAGATCTGGGGATAGAGAGCAGTGCAGCATGGGATACCATCCTAGCCCAGCCAATTGAAAGACTTTGAGCTAAAGTATGGCAGAGTCAGAGCCGACATTCGGCTCCGAACCTACGGGTAAGAATGTGAGGCGAAATGGACTACATACATCGAACGTTATGGTGAGTACATAACATCTTGTTTCATATGCTTAAATATCAACAGCACGTTATGGGCTTATTGAAATGGAAAATGATGTTGATTTTTGATTGTGTGTAAAATAAAGAATTACAGGAATTATTGCATGCAGTAAAACAGTTTGGAAAGCATACTTTGCAGTGTGGTTTTGATTCCTTGGAGGCCTCTTGCAGGGCCACAGTTACTGGATCTGTGATTAGAAGGCATGCCTGGCTCAAGGAGCAAAATCTGCCTGATCATGTTAAAGCTAAATTGTTGGATGCCCCTTTACAGCATGACACTGTGTTTGGTAATAAGGCAGAACAGGTTTTAAAGAAAATGGAAGACAAAGCTAAATCTATGCAAACTGTAAATGATTTCTTACAAGTGCAGCCACGCAGATTCAGTAGGCACAGGCCTACTAAAAATTGGTCCTTTCCTGTGTCCAGAACAGAGACTCTCAAGGCAAATCCAGGCACTCTAAAGGCTCTAGATACCAATCACAGGGTTGTTACAGGTCAAAGCAATGGGGTGCCGCCACCTCCAAATCTGGAGGAAACAAAGCACAACCCTACAGTAAGCAGTATCAATGACTTCCCTCTACCATCACCAAGCACTTATCTTTTGGCAGCCCCCTTGGGGGGAAAATTAGCACTTCATGCTCAAAATTGGCAGTTAATTACCCAGGACAAGTGGGTATTAAACATAGTATCCCAGGGGTACATATTTCATTTCCATACTTTACCACTTCCAAACGGTTGGCCAGATCTGCCACAAAATCAATGGGCGGAGGCTCAGAAACAAGTAACGTTCCTCATGGATATGGGGGCCATTCAACCAATACCAGAACAGGAAAAAGGACAAGGGTTTTATTCAAGACTGTTCCTGGTACCCAGAAAAGACCATGCCTGGCATCCAATACTGGATTTATAGATTTTGATCACGTTCCTGGACATTCCAAAATTCAAAATGCTGACTTTACAACAGCTACTGTTTGTGCTGGGCAGGAATGCTTGGTTAGTGATTCTAGACTTAAAAAAGAGGCATACCTGCATATCCCAATAAGGGAATCGTGCAGAAGATACCTCTGCTTCAAGGCAGGTTTTATGCATTACCAAATCTCTGCACTGCCCTTTGGCTTATCTACTGTGCCCAGGGTCTTTACAAAGTGCCTGGCACCAGTAATTGCATTTTGCAGACAAAGAAGCATACAAATTTATCCTGACCTGGACGACTGTCTCAGTCAAGCGGAGAACAAGGACATTCTTCTTCAATATCTGGCGTTTGTAAAAAGGCTTCTAATGTGCCTAGGGTACACAATAAATGAAAAGAAATCACAACTGGTACCCTCTCAAAAAATTACATTCCTGGGTGCAAGCTTGAATACAACTGCCCAGATGGCTTAACTTACGCCAGACAAACAAAAGCAACTGACTATATACTTCACAGATGGCAAGAAAAACCCAGTTATCTGCAAGACCAATTCTACAGGCTTTGTGGTTCATGGCATCCTGCATTCTACAAATTCCATATGCAAGACTGCATATGAGGAAACTTCAATGGTACCTAAAAAGTTTATGGAGTCAACATTGTCACAGTCTGGAAACAATGATTCCTCTCATTCCCTGCATACAGTAGGAGTTTCTTTGGTGGGCATAGACATGTCCCCAAAACAAGGGACCATCATTCACTCAACCCCCTGCCACCCAAACCCTAACTACAGACGCATCAGACTATGCTGGGGGAACCCACCTGGTGGGGAGATGCATTCAGGGCATATGGAGTCCAAAACAAATGCATCTGCATATTAACCAGAAAGAGATGCTAGCTGTTCAGAATGCCCTGACAGCCTTCAAGAATTTACTTCATCCAGGATAACTACTGATAGACGGACAACACCACGGTTATGTGGTACATAAACAAGCAGGGGGGTACACATTCCTACCTCCTTTGCAGACTAGCCATGGCATTGTAGAACACAGCCTTGACGTACCAAGTACATCTTCAAGCTCAATTCCTGCCAGGAAAACAAAATACTCTGGCAGACCTAAGCAGAAATCTTATGGACCTGCACGAGTAGAAACTGGATCCACAAATCTTCAGCATGGTAACACAGAAATGGGGGAGCCCAGACATCTATTTGCCTCTCCCCAAAATTATCAACTGGACAAATTCTGCACAAGGACTTATCACAGGCAAGCATGGAAAGTGGATGCCCTGTGCTTCCTATCAGTCTACTCCTTTCCCCCTCTGCCTCTTCTCTCCAAGGTCTTACTAAAGGTCAGACAGGAAAAACCAAAAATGATCCCAATTGCTCCGAACTGGCCTCGCCGGCACTAGTACCCAATTCTAAGGAATATGTCTCAACTCCCTCCTTGGTACTTGCCTCAAATACCTCATCTACTGTCTCAGCAGAACAGTCAAATTCTGCACACTCCGCTCCAAACTCTGAACCTTGCAGCTTGGCTGATCATGTAATTATTCAAACACCACCTCTCGGTAAATCTGTGATGGATGTTGTTTTGGAAGCCAGAAGGCCTAGTACTAGAAAATCTTATGCTGATAAATGGAAGAGATTCTGTGCTTGGAACCAAGCACAAGGAACGGACACAGCAAAACCAAATATCCCTCAGATTTTACAATACTTGACAGATGCTTGACAAGGGCCTATCTTTTTCTTCAATAAAAAAATATCTCTGCCATCTCTGCTCATTACAACACGGAGCCTCCCATCTTTTCTCATCCTCTGCTAAAATAGTATCTTAGAGGGGCCAAAAATTTAAGGCCTCCCAGAAGATCACCAACTCCTGCAGGGACCTCAATTTTGTGCTGGAAAAACTCACCCTACCTCCTTTTGAAACAGCAGCTACTACGGATATAAAGTTTTTATATTGAAGAACAGCTTTCCTTTTGGCAATCACTTCGGCAAGAAGGGCTTCAGAACTACAGGCTCTCATGGCTGTGGAGCCTTTTATTACATTTTACCCGGACAGGGTGTCCCTCAGGACTAATCCTTCCTTTATGCCTAAGGTGGTATCCAGTGTGGCTCTTAACCAAACTATTCACCTGCCAACATTTTACCCAGATCTGCAGAACAAGGGGGAGCGGATTCTGCATTCATTGGATGTACACAGACAACTAAGAATGTTCATCGTGTTACCCTGCTGCAGTCATCACACTTGAGTTATCCTGCCATCAGGCGGTCCCGCAGTCGGCCCGAATTCCAAATTCTTGGTCCGGCGTCTGTTGCTGTCGCTTCTTCCCTGACGTCAGAGCGCCAGGGGTATATCAGAGGCATCCAAAGACATTTTCTTCAGTCTTTCTTGCTGCGCGGTGCCCGTAGCAGAAGCATTTCGCAAGTGCCGGTCGGCCGACACCTGAGATTTTTGAATAGAGTTTGAGTCCGAAGTCTTCAAAGCCTAAGTACCCCGTTGGGGAACCTTTTCTTGCCTCAGTCTGATGTCAGAAAAAGTTAACCGTTGCATTTCTTGTGGGAAGCAAATACCTCATAAGGATTTTCATTCTTTTTGTATACCTTGCCTAGGCCCAGACCACAGCTTCACTGGTTGTCGGTTTTGTGCTAGGTTCAATAAGCGTACTATAAAGCGACGCATTGATTTTGCACGACACTACTTCGGTAGGAAATTTAATTACACTATGCCGTCGGAACAACCGACTACCGGCGTGCATAAAAAATGCAAAGATAAAGGCAGCCTAGATCCAAGCCAGACTGAGGCCTCGGCTGGGCCGGTCGCCAGTTCTCCGGTTTTCAGTGAGGCACTTACGCAGCCCCTGGTTACTGCTGAATTGGATCCCCAGACCGCTTTGGATTCTCCAGCAGAGAGTTCTAGGCTGACACAGCCATTTTCTTTAGGCCCTACTGATGACATTGCAGAAGGAGAAGCCGGTGCTGCAGAAACGCCTTTGGTTTCTGAAGGTGTCTTCAGACCGACTACTCTCACCATAAAATCTTATGCTAAGCTTAAGACTCCTCTAAAACCAAAAAAGGCCACACTTCAGTCTCCAGGTCAAGGCCCTATGCCTAAGAAACAGATGCTTAAAATGGCTGAAGATTTGATTTCTTTGATCAGGGGTTCCCAAGCCCCCCCCCCCTGACAAAAGGCCCAGACAAGAGGAGGATTATGCCTCCTCTGATCAAGTGTCTGTTTCCTCAGGCTCCTCTGAGGAACAGGATTACTCCTTTCCCCCTTATGAAGATTCTGGTGCTGAAGACTCCATTCCCTCAGCTTCTCCCCCTGAAGATTATTCTTTTGGGGAAACCTTACATACCATGGTGGAACATTTCCACTGGGAAGGTCAGGACTACTCCGACTCAAAGAAAAGGCTCCGAGAGTTTCTTTTACTCCCCCAGCACAGACCACTTGCTATCCCCCCAGTTTTAGACATTGTGGATGATTTCTTAGAATCTAGTCTAAATCCAGATTCTCTGCCTCCTGCTCCAGCCAAACCAGATAGATATTATAGAGTGCCTGACTCACACAAATTCCTATACAAAAGCCCTGTTGCTGATCCAGAGACAATCTCCCAGGGTCCCAAAGGGGCTAAGGCTTCTATGGCTAAAAATCCTGTACCCTCTGAAAGGGACTCCAGAGCACTAGATAGGTGGGGGAAGAAGGTTTACACCTCAGCTACTCTAGCTATGAGAGCACTAAATTGTCAATTTCACATGCTTAAATACCAGCAATTCCTAATGTCTCAAATAAAACAAAAGATGGGCACGCACCCTCAACAGTCTGAATTCAAGGAAGTGCAGGATCTGTTGCATGCAGTTGAACAGGTGGGCAAACATACTTTACAATGTGGTTTTGATGCCTTGGAAGCCTCCTCTAGAGCAGCTGTTACTGGGTCTGTTATACGTAGGCATGCTTGGTTAAAGGAACAATCTCTGCCTGATCATGTTAAAGCAAAGTTACTAGATGCACCCTTACAGCAGGATGTCTTATTAGGGGTTAAAGCAGAGGAGGTTTTAAAGAAAATGGAGGATAAGGCAAAATCTATGCAACCGGTCAAAGATTTCTTACAGGTACAGCCCCCCCGCTTCAGCAGAAATTGGCCAACAAAAAATTGGTACTTTCCAGCTTCTGACAGACCACAGAGGGGTAAATACAGGCGCCCAAGGGGCAGAGGACAAGCACAAATCCCTTACAAACCTCGCCAATGGGGCACTGCAACACAGAAGGGAGGAGAAGACAGGTCCCAAACTACCAGAAGGCAAACACAATGACTTAAACCTCAAACTGCCAAGCAAAACTCTCTTGGCAGCTCCCTTGGGAGGAAAATTAGCTCTTTTTGCAGACAACTGGCGCATCGTCACAAAGGACAAATGGGTCCTAGACATTATCTCACAAAGGATACAGATTCCATTTCCACACCTTGCCAAGGACAAAAGAATGCCAAACCTGCCACAAAATCAATGGGCAGAGGCACAAAAACAAATTATAGCTCTTATGGACATGAGGGCCATTCAACTGGTACCTACACAGGAGCAAGGCCAAGGTTTTTACTCAAGGCTCTTTCTAGTCCCAAGAAAGGACAATGCTTGGAGACCCATTCTGGACCTTTCAATTTTAAACACCTTCTTGCAAGTACCCATATTCAGGATGCTAACACTACAGCAGCTTCTTCCCATGTTGGGCAAGAAAGCTTGACTAGTAACATTGGACCTCAAGGAGGCATACCTGCATGTCCCTATCAGACAAAATTCAGAAGATACCTTAGTTTCATTGCAGATTCAACCCATTACCAATTCTCTGCACTGCCCTTTGGCTTATCTACTGCGCCCAGGGTTTTCACAAAATGCCTGGCACCAGTAATTGCATACTGCAGACAAAGAGAAATTCAAATATACCCATACCTGGACGACTGCTTCATCCAAGCAGAAAGCAAGGACATTCTCTTACAACACCTGGCTTTTGTAAAACATCTTCTAAGTTGCCTAGGGTACACAGTAAACGAAAAGAAATCAAAACTAGGGCCCTCACAAAATATGACATTCCTGGGTGCCAGCTCGAATACAACGGCCCAGATGGCTTATCTGATGCCAGACAAGCAACTGCAATTAACTCAGTACTTCAGAACAATGGCAACAAGGACCCAACTCCCTGCAAGAAAAATTCTGCAGGCCTTGGGCTTCATGACATCTTGCATACTACTAATACCATTTGCAAAACTGCATATGAGGAAATTACAATGGTACCTAAAAAGCGTCTGGACTCAACACAGCCACAGCTTGGAAACAATGATACCTCTCATTCCCTGCCTTCAACAGGAGTTTCTGTGGTGGTCACAGGCATGTCACCTCAACAAGGGTCAGCCTTTCACCTTACCCCCAGCCAGGCAAACAATGACAACAGATGCCTCGGACTATGCCTGGGGGGCACACATGGCAGGACGGTGCATTCAAGGCATATGGACTGCAGATCAAAGGAATCTGCACATCAATCAAAAAGAAATGCTAGCTGTACAAAATGCTCTGACAGCCTTCAAGGACCTCTTACATCCAAGACAGCTTATCATAAGGACAGACAACACCACAGTAATGTGGTACATAAACAAGCAAGGGGGTGCACACTCCTACCCTCTATGCAGGCAAGCAATGACCTTGTGGAACACAGCACTGGCTTACCAAGTTCAATTACAAGCTCAGTTCCTGCCAGGAAAAAAGAACACATTGGCAGACAACCTAAGCAGAAATATCATGGATCCCCACGAGTGGAAACTGGATCCACAATGCAATGATAACTCAAAAATGGGGGTGCCCAGACATTAGTTTTGGGGGCTGGCAAACAGGTCTGTCAACTAACAAAATTGTGCACAAGGACTTTTCACCATCAAGCTTGGAAAGTGGATGCACTCTCATTCAGTTGGAAAATGCTGACAGTATATGCCTTTCCTCCATTACCCCTTCTCACAAAGATGCTGCTGAAAGTCAGGATGGAGAGACCCCGAATGATGCTCATTGCCCCAGACTGGCCACGCCAGCACTGGTATCCACTATTAAGGAATATGGCCCAGGGCCCACCATGGATTCTACCACAAATTACCCATCTGCTCACACAGCAAGACAATCAGATTCTACACAGCCAGCTCAAAACCTTAAACTTGGCTGCATGGCAAATCACCTAAGCAACCAGCCAGCTCCTCTCTCACAAGCTGTTATGGATGTTATTCTGGAGGCCAGGAGGCCCAGCACTAGGAAAGCTTACTCAGACAAATGGAAAAGGTTTTGCGCCTGGAACCAAGCTAAAGGCCATAATAACCTTCAGCCTGACATACCTCAGATTCTGCAATATTTAACTGAGATGTTACACAAAGGGCTTTCTTTTTCATCTGTTAAAATCCACACCTCAGCTATTTCAGCTCACTACAACATGGATCCTCCCTTATTTTCACATCCACTCCTAAGGCAGTTTCTCAGAGGGGCCAAAAACCATTAGGCCTCCCAGGAGAGCACCAACACCTACTTGGGACCTCAACTTTGTTCTGGAAAAACTTACCTCCTCCTGCTGCAGTCCCCCCCTCCCTCCTAGCTAAACTTATCTCTACCACTTATCTCTACCACTCCTCTGTGGTACTACCTCTGTGGTGTATTTTGTTTGTTTTTTTTTTTTGTTTTATTTTGTGTGTGTATATATATATATATATATATATATATATATATATATATATATATATATATTTTTTTTTTTTTTTTTTTGCCTACGATATACCCAGCTGACGCCTGGAAGAGCGGAGGAAACCGACGCCCAACGGAGACTTTGGTGGGGACGCCACAACTATCTGTGGGATGAGCGCAGGAGGATAACCAATAAAGTGTGATGACTGCAGCAGGCAGGGTAAACATCTGCATTATGGTAGGTACAAAACAACTACACTTTCTAATTAACAGACCAAAAATCTCTAAGAAGTCTGACAAACTACTGGTGGCATTTGCTTCAGGATCAGAGAAGGGCTATATCAAGACTATTTCTAAAATAATTGGATAACCCACTTCATTCGCTTCTGCTACTTGCATCAAACCTGTGCCCAGCCCAAGGGGTCACATTCACCAGGGCTGCCCTCACCTCAGCAGCCAGAGGGAGTTCAACCAAGACTTTCTAGAAGCTGCTACTTGTATCCAGTTTTTCTTAACTTTCATCCTTCCCTGTATTCCTAGCCTTGTCTTATTTCTTGTATTAACCCTCTGTAACATGTTGCAAAACTTTTGTGATTGACATATGTTTGTTTATATTATAATGTGTTGCTAATATATTATATACATATAGTATATATATATATATATATATATATATATATATATATATATATATATATATATTTTTTTTTTTTTTTTTTTTTTTTTTTTTTTGCTCACCATTTGGGGCACTGCTCATCTGAAGGGTAAGAAACTCTGCTGTACCCATGGGCTGTTTCATTTTAACCTCCCCTGCGACCCAGGAGAGACCAAAACAGGGGCGGCCAGGGGCAACCTGCCATCAGTTAACAATGGCAACCACAGCAGACTGCAACAGAAATTACTCAAACATCTACAATTATGGTAACAAACATCGTGTATATACTTACTGGCCTGTGTGTGACAGAACTGTACTTGCTGCTAGAAGGCGCTCTCTGCTCATGTTATCTAAAAACTGATCATGTTAAATCAAAACTATTGGAAACTTCCCTTACAGTAGGACCCCTGTTTGAAAAAAAGGGGAAGAAGTTATAAATAAAAGAAATCTGTACAGCTAAATCTAAAAAGATTTCAAAGCACAGATTCCTAGATTTAGTAGGCACTGGCCTACTACTGGCTACACCTTTCCAGAGTCCTTCCAGCCAACTTCAGAACCACTCCAACCCAGACATTCCAGAACCAACACCAGGTTTCCCAAGGGAGGGACTTTCTAAGCAATGGGTGCTTTCCCTTTCCAAATGGAAAATAAGGCACCACCCTATAGTAAACAGTCTCAATGACTTCCCTTTAAAATTACCAAGCACTTGCCTCTTAGCTACCCTTTGAGGGGAAAACTGGCTCTTCATTCAAGAAACTGGCAACTTATAACCCGGGACAAATGGGTTGTAAATATAGTGTCCCAGGGATACAGATTTCATTTCCACACGCTGCCAACTCCAAATGGGTGGCCAGACCTGCTCCCAAATCAGTGGGCAGAGGCTCAGAAACAAGTACTTTCCCTCCTAAACATGGAGCTATTCAGCTAGTACCAGAAGAGGAAAAGGGACAAGGTTTCTATTCCAGACTTTTCCTGGTACCCAGAAAAGATCAGTCATGGCGTCCAGTTCTGGACCTGTCTACTCTAAACACCTTTCTGGACATTCCAAAATTCAAGATTCTGACTCTTCACCAGTTACTTCCTATGCTAGGCATGGATGTCTGGTTGGCAACTCTAGATTTACCTGCATATCCCAATCAGGGATTCTTGCAGAAGATACCTACACTTCAAAGCAGGCTGCATGCATTATCAGTTCTCTGCACTGCCCTTTGGCTTGTCTACTGCACCCAGGGTATTCACAGTGTGCCTGGCTCCAGTAATTGCATTTTGCAGGCAAGGAAATATTCAAATATATCCATACCTAGACAGTTGCCTAATTCAGGCAGAAAACCAGGCCATTCTTCTAAAACATCTGGCGTTTGTAAAAAGAGTTCTAACTTGTTTAGGGTACACCATAAACGAAAAGAAATCGCAACTGGTACCCTCTCAAAAAATTACATTCCTGGGTGCAAGCTTGAATACAATTGCCCAGATGGCTTTCCTTACGCCAGAAAAGCAAATTCATTTGGTGACTTACTTCAAAACAGGTGGCTACAAAAACCCTGCTATCTGCGAGGCAAATACTGCAAGCTTTGGGGTTCATGGCCTCCTGCATTCTTCTAATTTCATATGCAAGACTACAGATGAGGAAACGTCCGTGGTACTTAAAAAGTCTATGGAGTTAACATTGTCACAGCCTGGAAACAATGATTCCTATCCTACCTTGCCTGCACCTAGAGTTCCTGTGGTGGGCAGAGGCCTGCCACCAAAACAAGGGACTGCCATTCACACCATCCCCTGCCGCCCAAACCCTAACTACAGACTCATCAGACTATGCATGGGGGGCTCTTCTGGCAGGGAAGTGCATTCAGGGAAAATGGAGCCTAACTCAAATGCACCTTCATATCAGTCAAAAAGAAATGCTAACTGTACAGAATGCATTGACCGCCTTCATGGACTACTTTACAGGACAATTACTGATAGACTGACAACACCATGGTTATGTGGTACATAAGCAGGAGGGTACACATTCTTACCACCACTGCAGACTAGCTATGGCATTGTGGAACACGGCCTTGAGCTACCAAGTGCACCTACAAGCTCAGTTCCTGCCAGGAAATCTGAATATTCTGGCAGACTAAGCAGAAATCTCATAGACCCACACAAATGGAAACTGAAACCATGGATTTTCAACATGTTGACACGCAAATGGGGGAGCCCAGCTATAGATCTTTTTGCCTCATCCCAGAACTACCAGTTGGACAAATTTTGCACAAGAACTCATCACAAAAAAGCCTGGAAAGTGGATGCACTGTCTTTCGGCTGGAAAAACCTATCAATCTATGCCTTTCCCCCTCTATCTCTGCTCTCCAAAGTTTTACTAAAAGTCAAACAGGACAAACCAAAAATTATTTTGATTGCTCCAGACTGGCCTCGCCAACACTGGTTCCCACTCCTGTGCAGTTTGTCGCATTTCACTGTGGCACCTGCCTCAGACACCTTCCTTACTGTCTCAGCAGGAGAATCAAATTCTGCACCCTCAGCTCCAAACATTGAGTCTTGCAGCTTGGCTAATCATATAAATTCCCCCTTAGCAAACCTGTGATGGATGTCATTTTGGAGGCGAGAAGACCTAGTACTAGAAAATCTTATGCTGACAAATGGAAAAGATTCTGTACCTGGAATCAATCTCAGTTGATGAGCACAGTAGTGCCCAATTTACCTCAGATTTTGCAATACTTAACTGAGATGCTTCACAAGAGCCTGTCTTTTTTTTTCCATAATAATCCATGCCTCAGCCATTTCAGCTCATTATAACACAGAAACCCCCCCTCTTCTCTCATCCTCTTCTAAAGCGGTATCTCAGGGGGGCCAAAAACTTGAGACCACCTAGGAGAGCTCCAACCCCTGGCTGGGACCTTAACTTTGTATTGGAGAAACTCACTCTACCTCCTTTCAAGCCAGCTGCTACTGCAGACTTAAAATTTCTTTCCTGAAAAACAGCCTTCCTTTTAGCAATCACTTAAACTAGAAGGATATCTGAATTACAGGCCCTTATGACAGTGGAGCCTTTCATCATCTTTCATGCGGACAGGGTGTCACTCAGGACCAATCCATCATTCATGCCCAAGGTGGTATCCAGTGTGGCTGTTAATCAGCCCGTTCATTTGCCAACTTTCTTTCCCAAGCCACAGAACAAGGGGGAGCGGATTCTGCATTCATTGGATGTACACAGACAGCTTAGATTCTACTTGGACAGGACTAAATCTCGAAGAAAGTCTGAACAACTGCTGGTAGCATTTGCTGCAGGGGCAGAGGGGAAGGGTATTTCAAAGCAAACCATTTCTAAGTGGATAAGCCATTGTATTAATTTCTGCTATAAGCACCATGGAAAACCTATCCCCCAGGGGATCAGATCTCATTCTACCAGGGCTGCATCTGCTTCAACAGCCTTTCTCAGAGGTGTTCCTACCGGGGATATTCTAGAAGCTGCTACCTGGAGTTCAGTTCATACTTTCACCAAGCATTATCACTTACCAATTTTCTCTAAATCCAGAGCTGGCTTTGCCACTACTGTTTTGCAGGGCCTTATAGCTGGTCCTAATGCTGTATAAATCCATCCTCCCAACCATAGCTTTGGGAATCTACCCAAATGTAATGACTGCAACAGTGAAACACGAAGAACATAGTACAGTTGTGTACACTTACCATAAATGTAGATGTTCGAGTGTATTCACTGTTGCAGTCCTGGTTATCCTCCCTCCAGCTCCCTGTTTTTCTCTTACTATACCTCTACTTACTTTTACTATGCTTAAAAGCCTTTTTGGTGTATTTGCTTTTGTTTGGAGGTATGTTTTTGTGTTTTTAATTATGTATATATATTTTGCTCCCCATTTGGGGGGCACCTGACATCTGGGGTAAGAAAAACTGATGTAATGGCGTCTGCTGCATGTTTTATACCCCCTGACAACCTGACGTCATGGAAGAAGGGACAGCAACTGACGCAGGACCCAAGACTTTGTTAATCAGGCTGACTGAGGGCAACCTGCCAGCAGATTACCCAAATGTAATGACTGCAACAGTGAGTACACTCTAACATCTACATTTATGGTAAGTGTACACAACTGTACTTTCTCTGGAATTCAGTGAGGTGCTTTCGCAGCCCCTGATGCCCGTCTCGATTTCTACGCAGGCTTCTGCCGGGACCCTTTTGGAGTCCGGTATGCCGCAGCAAGCCACTTCATCTTCTGAGCCTTTGGCTGTCTCGGCCTCATTTGGGCCTGGAGCCACGATGCAGGCACCGGCTTCCAAGAAGGCCATTTGCACTACCGATTTTAGACAAAAACAGACATCTTATTTTCCAGCTACAGTTTCTCAATTCTCTCAGGTCTCAAAGCCAGGCCACTCCTAGGAAATATGCTTCTAGCCACCATTTTGCCACTGTTACCCCATCTCAAGCTCAAATGCTTAAAATGGTGGAGGATCTCATATCCCTTATCCGAGGTACTCAATCCCCACTCCAAAAAGGAAAAGGCTTCCTTCTCCAGAAATTGTGACAGACCAAGAGTCTGAGGAATCTGATTATTCTTCCTTTTAAAGAGGAACCGCAACCCTCAACTGCCTGAGGATTCCAATACAGACTAATCCATCCCCTCTGCCTTCCCTCCAGAGGACCTCTCCTTCGGGAAACCCTTCACTCCCTCAGGGAACATTTTCAATGGGAATTTCGGGACTACCCACAGTCAAAGAAACAACTTAGAGTTTCTGGACTTGCCCCAGCACAGACCCCTGGCCATCCCACCTATTCTAGAAGTGGTGGATGATGTTTTCCTTGAATCCAGTTTAGCCCCTGATGCCCTGCCTCCTGCTCCAGCTAAACCTGACAGGTACTACAGAGTACCGGATTCTTACAAATACCTGTATAGGACCCTGGTGCAGACCCTGAGGTAATTTCACAGGGACCCAAAGGAGCGAAGACTAGTTCTGCCAAGAATCCTCTTCCTCTTGACAAAGAATCCAGTGCTCTGGACAGATTGGGGGTAGGAAAGTATACACCTGTGCAACCTTAGCTATTAGAGCACTCAATTGTCCGTTCCATATGTTAAAGTATCAACACCACATTTTGGAACAATTAAAACAGAAGATTCATACATTTCCTGATGGTGCCATCTCAAAATAGCTGGCAGAATTACTACACTCTGCTTGTCAAGTGGCCAAGCACTCATTACAACTTGGATATGACACCCTAGAAGCCTCTAGCAGGGCAGCAGTGACAGGATCTGTTATTAGAAGAGACATGCATGTCTGAAGGAACATGTCAAGTCTAAACTTATTGATGCACCCCTAGATAAGGAACGCCAGTTTTGGGGGAAAAAAGCAGAAGAGGTTCTTAAAAAAAAAAAAAATGGAAGACAAAGCAAAATCTATGCAAACAGTAAAAGATTTCTTTCAAGTTCAACCGCCCAGATTAAGCAGGAACTTTCCCTGTAAGTACTGGGTCTTCCCTGCACCCAGCAGACTGCGTCACAGTAAGCCCCGCAGGGACAGGATATCCGGGCCCCTATTCTAGGGCCAGCAAAGAAGCAAACAGTGGATCACTTCCGCCTCTAAGGCAGGGAGTTCTAAGCCAGGCTTCTATGGTAAGCACTCACAATGACTCTGCCTTTCCCCTCTGCCCTTCTTTCACTCATCTAAAACTAGGAGGAATGCTCAACCTCTTCAAGGACAGTTGAGTCTGTATAATCAAGGACCAATGGGTATTAAAAAATCATTTCTCGGTGATGGATTCTCCTTCAGTGAACTCCCATTTCCAAGAGGGTACCCAGACCCCCCAAACCGGTGGGCAGAGGCATTAAAACAGGTAAAAACACTAATATCCCAGAGGGCAGTAGAGCCTGTCCTTCCAGATCAAACAGGAAAAGGTTTCTACTCCGGACTATTCCTTGTTCCCAGAAAGGAGGGCACTTGGTGCCTCATCCTGGATCTATCCAAGCTGAACACCTCTATGGTGGTCCCCAGATTTAAAATGTTAACCTTGCAGCAGCGCCTGCCTATCCTCACACAAAATGCCTGGCTGGTGACACTGGACGTAAAAGATGCCTACCTCCACATCCCCATCGGGGAATCGTGCAGAAAATTCCTGCGCTTCAGAGCAGGCAGTCAGCACTTTCAGTTCTCTGCACTGCCCTTTGGCTTATCTGCTGCTTCCAGAGTATTCACCAAATGCTTGGCCCTGGCTGTAGCATTCTGCAGACAGAGAAATATACAGATTTACCCTTACCTGGACGACTGCCTCATTCAGGTGAATGGCAAAGAAAAGTTGCTCCAGAATCTTTTCTTGGTCAAAGAACTCCTAACTTCCCTAGAGTTCACCATCAACGAGAAAAAAATCAAAGCAAAACCCCACCAGGAAAATTGTTTTCCTGGGAGCTGTGCTAGACACAGCAACCCTAATGGCCTTTCCATCCCCAGAAAAGCTTTACTTCACCCAGCTGGCTTCCAAAAGTCACCTCACTCCGAAACCCTGGGATTCATGTCATCTTGCATCCTTCTCATCCCTCTCGCCAGGCTGCACATGCAAAAGCTTCAGTGGTACTTAAAGAACCTTTGGTGTCAGCATTCTGTCCCTCTCCCACTGATCCCTTGCATAAGGGACGAATTTTATGGTGGGCAGAGGCCTGTGCCATGAACAAGGGTCTTCTTTCATCCTCTGCCCTTCCAGCCAGACAATCACCACCGATGCCTCAGACATAGCTTGAGGCACTCACCTAGCAGGCAGGTGTAACCAAGGCTTGTGGAATGCCCAGCAACTTCACTTGCACATCAACCATAAAAAATGATGGCAGTGCAAAATGCTCTGACTTCCTTCCATCCCCATGTCAGGCCAGGGGCCCTCCGTATACCGACAGACAACACTACAGTAATGTGGTACATCATCAAGCAGGGAGGCACCCAGTCGTACCCCCTGTGAAGGTTAGCCATGAGTCTGTGGCTTATAGCCACCTCTCTGGGGCTACACCTAATTACCCAATACTTACTAGGAATCACACTGGCAGGACCACCTAAGCAGAAACTTACTTGGACCCCCACGAATGGCAGCTCCACAGAGAAATCTTTCTGCAAATCACCCAGGAGTGGGGGACCCCAGAGGTGGACCTCTTTGACTTGCACCTCAATCATCAGCTGCACAAAATTTGTACCAGGGAGTATCACCTTGTAGCATGGAAGGTGGATGCCTTGACCTTCCCCTGGAGCTCCCTGTACGCATACCCTCCTCTGCCCCTTATTCCCAAGTTTCTGATCAAAATAAGAGGAGAGACCAAAGGCCATCCTCATTGCTCCAGACTGGCTCAGACAGCATTGGTAGCCCTTACTGTGCAGTCAGACCTTACAGCCCCGGAAGCTGCTTCCCCTAAGGTCAGACCTCTTGACCCAGGAGCGGAGGAAGGTACTGCACACAGACCTACAGAGACTCAAACTTTCAGCATGGCTTGTACACTAAAAGCTAACAAGGAGTCCCTGTTGAGCAAACCGGTCCTGGACATCATCACAGAGGCCAAGAAGGCCCAGCACAAGAAAATCTTGTGCAGGAAAATGGAAATGGTTCTGCTCCTGGAAATGATCCAAAAGGGGGCCGTACCTCCCAACCTTCCATCCCTCTCATCTTGGATTACTTAGCAGAGTTGCTCAGTAGTGGCCTGTCCTTCTTATTAAAATCCATGCCTCTGCCATCTTTGCCCATTATGATTCAGACCCACCCATCTTCTCTCATCCTTTGAGTAAGCAATTTCTCAGAGGGGCTTCTAAAATCAGGCCTCCCAGAAGACCTCATACTCCACCCTGGGATTTGAATTGTGTGTTAGAGAAACTAACCTTAACTCATTTCGAACCTGCTGCTTCAACATAATTAAAATACCTCTCCTGGAAGACTGATTTCCTACTAGCTATCACCTTAGCCAGAAGGGTCTCAGAACTTCAAGTTCTCATGGCTGTCGAGCCTTTCACAATTTTACATGCAGACAGTGTCTCCCTAAGGACTAATCCCTCCTTTATGCCCAAGGTGGTATCTGATGTGACGCTTAACCAGGCCATACACCTTCCCACCCAACCCTCAAAACAGGGGGTAAAGAATTCTACACCCACTAGATGTGCGCAGACAACTCGGATACTGTCTGGACCGCACTAAGCCATTCAGAAAAATTGACCAGCTTCTTCTAAGCTTTGCCTCAGGGGCAGAGGGGAAGCCCATCTCCAAATGGATTTCACACTGTATCCATTTTTGCTACAGACTACATGGGAAACCCATCCCTAAGTCTGTCTGTACCCACTCCACCAGGGCAACCTCCACTTCCACAGCCTTCCTCCAAGGAGTACCTACCAGGGACATACTGGAAGTGGCCACCTGGACCTCTGTCCATACCTTTACAAAGCACTACCACCTACTTCTCTTTTCTAAGTCTAGGGCAGGGTTTGTCTCTGCAATTCTGCAGGTCTTTCTGACCCATACCTAGGACTCTACCTATCCTTCCACCCTTTATCTCAGCATTAGGAATCCTCCCACAGGTGATGACTACAACAGTGAAACACAAAGAACATAGTACAGTTGTGTACACTTACCATAAATGTAGAAGTTCAAGTGTATTCACTGTTGCAGTCTTGGTTTCCCTCCCTCCATCCCTCATTTCACATATTCCCTTAGGGGGACACATGCTTCCCAAGATGGCTCTTAGCCACCAGGACCACTTCTCTCTCTCCCCTTGTGCTTCTGATGGGTTAGGGCAAGAAAAACTGATGTAATGTCATTGGCTGCCTTGCTTTATAGTCCTGACGTCAGAGTACAGGCGACACAGCAGCCTGCGCACAAAAACATTGTCTCTGGTATTCGGGCTGGCCGAGGGCCCCATAGCAGGGATAACCCACAGGTGATGGCTGCAACAGTGAATACACTCTAACATCTATATTTATGCTAAGTGTACATAACTGTACGTTTGCCTTACTGTACTAATAGAAGTGACATAAAGTAGAATTAGGTAAGTGTTTTGCAAAGAGCAAGCCCTCATGCTTCACTCAATATCATACTGGTTTAGTATTCAAAATAACTTTAGTTCCAAAATGTGATAAGAGGTCTGCCTTCTGTACCCATCAAGACTAGATAACCATTACTAGGGCTGCTTGGCAGTTTTAACTGTACCAGGCTGCCAGGTACCCTTCCTTTTCCTGTCATGCATCACGTGTCTGTCTAGTCTTCATGTTCAGGTTTTTTTAACATTGCAGTATGTATGTTGATCACCTTTGTCAGCTTTTTATTTCTTTTCCTGTTACAAGCTGGTCTAACTGATGATTTTTTGTTTCAGATATTGAATTTCTGCTGCTGCTCCATGATTAGATCTAGGCTGTTCCAGTCATGTGACAACAGGCCTGCTTTTCAGTTGTATGTGCCTGTGGTGAGGCAATTCTGCCAACCAGCAAGGTCCCGTCATCCATCCCCTTAGTCAGTATGTCATAACCACCGAAAGCAACTTCAGGAAATAAGACTTGACAAGTTTATTGTCCCAGTAAAGGGAATGAATTTAACTTCAATGACACCAGAGAGTCAAAGTTGTGAACTTTGAACCTGAATAGCTTTATGATCTCAGAGGTATGAAATAAAAAAAGAGCAACAAATACTTGCTGTGTTTTTCCTTGGCAAAACACTTTTCAGATATGGTAGGCAAAGAGGTAAGTGAAGAGGTTCAACGGTAAAGTAGATAAATGCCTAAGAAGTGTATGATGAAATATTTTTCAGTCCCAGCAAGATATGACTGAGGAAGCTGACTAGGGTAGAAATGCCAGAGTGGGAGTTATTGCCAAGTCATGTGTTTTCAGTATGTGAAACTGTGGGGCCCTATGTCAAATAGACTGTGAGAAAAGGAAATGTGTTTAGGGTGCAGCTGTTCTTTAAGACTTAAGCAGATTTGTCCAGTAACATGTTAAGATTACACTAGAACTAAAGTAACTTGTCTTATGATCATTAGAGGACAGAAGATTTAAATAACAATGTCTTGTCCCTTCTGAGTTGGGCACGAGGTACAGCTTTTCCTCTGGCATCAGTTCTTCTGATGCTGGTAGCACAGTCTGTAGCTGTTTAAAGAAGGTCTCTCTCTCTCCCTCTTCCCATGGCATTTTACCACTGGTGTCCATTTTTCCTATATAGCGTTATCCAGCACTAGGCATGTCAGGGTTGTTTATCACACCGGCTCTTACTTTGTGTTTGCATTCCTAGTTCTGATAACTTCAGCAGCCTGCGCTTTGGAGCTGATATTGGGGTTCCCAGCACTGGTTCCAGGATACTGATGTAGTCTTTCTCTGGCATTGGTGGTCCCAGCACTCCTTTTTTGTATTGTTGCTGAGCCTGGTTTCTAGAATTGCCCAGCCATAGTCCCTTCCTTTAGGCTAGTTGTGGATCAGTCCATACACCCTACCCCACAGTGACCGTTTCAGCAGCCCACGTAGTTGTCCCAATCCGTGACTTAGGTTCTCCACAACTGTGCCCACCAAGTGGTCTCTGAAGGTACATGATGTCAAAGGTTTACCTTTGAAATGTTGAAATGCAACTTGTTGAAAGACAGTTGCACGAAAGTACATTTTCAAGTTCACAGCTGAAAAAAATGCATCGAATGTGCAATGAGCGAATGCACATTGACATTCGCTCATTGCAGATTCGGCATTGTGGGTGTGGAGTGCACTATAGTGGGGATTGGGAAATGGATCCCTTCCCCACTTTATTGCGACCTCTGAGTTGGAATATTAAAGTAGGGGGGGTGTGGGTGCCCCCTGCATTACAGAGGGTGTTCAACATCTAAGTTCAAAACTCAGTGAATATGCTGTTTGATTTGCTGAGTTTCAAACTTCATAGATGTTTCTCAGTCTGGATTCGACTTTTCGGTTCGTACAACTGGCTGTTCGGAAAGCTGATTTTCATGGTTTCAAAGGTAAACCAATGGCAAATTACCTGAAAAAAGATGGAGGAAATCACTGACTAAAAACAAACATTTTGACCCAGTACTTTATCCTCCTTCTGGAGGACTTGGATGGCAATGAAGAGGGCCAGTTCCACCCCTTTCTTCAATGATCGTGGATTTGGGAAGTTTCTACAGATGATGCAGCAAAAAGGGACCAGTACACTGACTCCATTCCTTTTTCCTAGTAGAGGCTCTTTGCTGGTTTATTTCTCATTTCTTTTAGGGCAGACCTTCATTAGATAGACATTTTACAGTTTACTATGGGTATAGCATGGGAGAACCCAAACATGGACAGTGTCCCTGTCAAAGGAAAAAAACTTCAAAGACCAATTCATGTAAGGTTCAGGTATGGCACCTTTTATTACTTGCAGCAAGGAGACAAAAACATGCACATACAGGGTTTTGCCCAACTACTAACAGGAAGTATGCTCTTCTTATACTGTTCTACAAAACGTTGCTTTCTATAGTTGACATAATTAAACACAACTTTCTGTATTGTTCTACAGCAGATGTTACTCAGATTTTCTGCTGACATGACTGGATTTATGAAAAACATTTGAGAAAAACAACCTGACCTTGGGGGCTTTAGCCCGCTACAAGCTTCTATTGTGTAGTTCTAATACATGTGTTACATTTCAAGGTACTTTTCTAGCTTAGACACAAGTAAATGCTGATTGCAGTTCATATATTTTCAAGCAGTCTTTGTTCTTATTATCAATAGCTTCTGCAGCTGTGTATTTTCTCACAGCGTAAGCGGAACTCCTTGTCTAAATCTCATAACATTAATACAAGTGATACATCTATTTATTATTTTCCTGACACAAGCAGAAATTATCTGCTTCCCTGTAAATTTCCAGAGCATAAGCAAAGATTATAACTGCGCATATTTCATGACAATACAAGATTGGAAAGCTTCTGCAGTTTGTACACATTTATGCAGTGTGAAATAGAATAAATGTGTTAACCCTTTTCAAACCTTAAATGCACTAAGCGTATTACTAATACATACACTAATATATATTTTTCTAACAGTCCCCAAGAAGATGGATCATATTTTCCAATCTCCCAATATTGAGCAGATACTGCCAATCAGACACTACTGTTACTGCAATAGTGTTTTGTTGGCCTTCTGTAGCACAGAGTCTAGCTGTCCGTATACCAGACAGAGTTGTATATGTTTGGAGTGTAATTTCACTTTTGCCTCTCTACTTTTACAGTTACTAAATTTTGTAACTTGCATGATGCATTTTCTACAAGATTTAGCCAGTGAAATGCAGAGTTTGCAATGCATTCCATGGAAGAGCAAGCTTTGGACTGTGGTATCTACTTCGCCAAACCTATTCAGTCCCATTTCTTGGAGCTAATAATGCAAGAGATCAAATTGCAGGAGTGGCAGACTTTTGGAATTACCATATTCTGTCACTCCTGCCAGAGTTTAACTCAGTTTACGAAGAACTGCAAAGTAACTTTCCTCAATTCTCCATTTCAAAATGTGAAGGAGGACTGATATACTCAGAATTTCACATCCACAGCAATCCATCTTACACAGCCTTCCTTTTCCAGGATGATGAAGAGCCAGCCTTGGGAATGGTTTCAGTATGTTCCACAGCGGCGGCAGTGACTATGACAACAACAGAAGGGTACTGGGAATAGGCAAACCCCATTGTTAGGTGTTTACCAAGCCTACAGACTGGGATCCCTTTGCTCATCAGAAATCTATGATAAGCTGCAGTATGGGTTGCAACAGTTCAAATGTCTTGCCTGACTGTTCTACTCTGGAGGCACGGTAGGGCTTATCACTGTATAGTCATTCTTGGAGAAGCAGTCCTAAGGTTAAGTGGATAGGGGAGATAAAATCCAGTGGCCACACAGTACTCTGTCATTTCCCTCCCTGAAAGTTTATTAGCCTTGCCAGGCATCTCACCCATCAGAAATATTTAGCAAAGCTAGAGATACTAAGACTAATCTCAAGAGATTTCACCATGCCAGAAAGGCCCAGGATATTACTCCACATTGTTTTTGTGCCAAAGAAAACAAAGGTTCTCAAGGCTATTCCAAGACTTGTAGGCCTAAATGTTTTATCCCCAAAAAACTATTTAATTGTTATAATGCTGGCTGCCCTTTGCTCATCAGAGATCTGGTTGTATTTGGAACTTGAAGACCTGTCTCTTCATGACAGTAGCCAAGAAGTTATATAGAGATGGTTCTCTGCTTCAGTGTTATAGCCAGTCCTTATCAGTTTGGGGACTGCTCTTTTAATCTTCACTCAGCTTACAAGGTGTTTACATGCATGTCAGTTGTTTCCTCAACTAAGGTACCCGCATTCATAGAACACTCCTTGGCATTATTTTCTCTTGGGCGTTCTTACTTCGGGACAGAACTCTCTCCTTCTTACAAGTAGTCACAGTATTAATTTGCTCAGTTAGTTCCAGTCTTTAGTCTCTAGAGCCCATGGCAGCAGCTCTGATATTTTCTTGATTTCTCATGTCAGATTTCATTTGATTACTGCAGTGGCCCCACAGTTTTTCATTACCCTCTCTCATCCAGCTCGGACATCAAATGCCTGATTAGTCAGCCATTTCCATGGCATAGAGGGACAAAGCCCTGACTATTGCGCAAATGACCTGAATTTGATTGACAGCTCAAGTTCTTGTAGAAGCTGGCCAGAGAGCATGCAATTGACTGGTCACTGCCACCTCATCCATTCTGGGGGTGGAGTGTTGGCTTTGGTTCACCATGTGGGTTTCATCTTCTGGGAGTGTTAGGTGTGCAACTAATAGCTTAAGCCCACCCAAGCTTATGTTGTCAGTACTGCATCTGCATTGTTTAGCTTTTTTTTTTGTGGTGGGTTGGCATGAGCAGGCACGCTCGTTCTTAGGAGGTGTTGATCATTGAACTCAGAGGAGCTGCTGGGGGTGGAGCGCTTTATATGACAGTCCACAGTGAAAGAACTGTGGATTTTTAGCTTGAATGGTTTTGATTGCTGATGTGAAAAAAAAAAGTCTGTAGATATCTTGCTGTGCATTTTCCTTCACACAAAACTTTAATTTAGATGTGATAGCAAAATGTTGCAAGGGTAGAGAAGACAAATGTCTAAAGATAGTGTTGCGTGATTTGTAGACCTACCTTAACTTAGTTGATGCTGAGGAAGCTGATTGGGATAGAAATGCCATAGAGGTAAAGCTGCTACTAAGAATTTTTTAATGAAAGTTTTATCGAAAATGCACTTTTGCTAAAGAAAATTACTTAAAAAAAAAAATAACCAAAAAAAAAATCACATTAGTGATGTTCTTCATCTCACATTGCTGCAGTCCTTACACTTGGGTAGTCCGCTGTCCTCGGTCGGCCCGAATATCAAAGTATTAGGCTGACGTCGGTCAAGGCGCTTAAGACTGACATCAGGACGTCAGGGTACAAATGCGCATGACCGACGTCATATCCTCAGTCTTTTTTGCCGCATGGTCCGATGCAGAAGCAGCGTTGCAAGTGCCGTTCGGCGTTCTGAAATTTTTCAATTCGAGTTTCAGACCGAGTCAAAGTTGGCTAAGTACCCGTTGGAGAATATTTTAGTTTTTCTTGCCTCAGTGGTTTACCGGATGTCAGAAAAAGTGAATAACTGTATTTCTTGTGGGAAACAGATACCGCATAGAGATTATCATACTTTGTGTATTCCTTGTTTGGGGCCTGAGCACGACGTTGTTGGGTGTCGCTTTTGTGCTAGGTTCAATAAGCGCACTATTGCGAAGGTTAGATTGTGCCAGGTTGGTTTTCGGAAGCGGTGCAATTATAATATGCCGTCGGATGCTCCGGCCCGCTTCGAAGAAGCGCAAAGACAAAGCAGCTAAATCCAGGCAAGAAGAGTCGTCCGTACCGGACGCCGGTTCTTTAGAGGCATCAGTGGAACCGGTGGTTCTGCCGGAGGCTTCTCTGGAGTCCCAGGGGGAGACTTTGATATTGCAGGATGTGGCCTCTCAGGAGGCAGGTCAGGCTGAAGGGGCTTCTCAGGTTACTGTACTCCCCTCCCTTCTTAGGGTGGTTAGGCCCTCTCCTTCTGTTTCCAAGGCTTCTCCCAGAGGCAGGCCAGGTTTAGCTTCTGTTGGTGTCACTCCTAGTTCATCAGGATCTGTGCCCAAGAAGCATATGCTTAAAATGGCAGAAGATTTAATTACTTTGATTAGAGGTTCTTTGCCCCTTCCGGATAAGAGGCCTAGGGTGGAACCAGAGTTGGGGAGTTTTGAGCAGGCTTCGGATGTTTCAGAGTCTTCGGCTGAAGACTTGCAGGAGTATTCTCCTTATTCTGATTCTGATGTGGATGATTCTACTCCTTCTGCTTCTCCTCCAGAGGATTTTTCTTTTTGAGAGACTCTTCATTCCATGAGGGAACATTTTAAGTGGGAAGGTCAGGACTTCTCTGATTCCAGGAAAAGGCTTAGGGAATTTTTGCTTTTACCCCAGCATAGGCCTTTGGCTATACCACCTGTTCTGGATGTTGTGGAAGATGTGTTTGCAGAGGCTTCACTTAATCCTGATTCTTTGCCTCCTGCTCCTGTTAAACCGGACAGGTATTACAGGGTGCCTGAAGCTCATAAATATCTTTATAAGAGTCCTAGGGCGGACCCAGAAACTGTTAGTCAGGGACTTAAGGGTGTCAAGGCCTCTGTTGTAAAAAATCCGGTTCCTCCAGATAAAGAGGCCAGGGCTTTGGATAGATGGGGAAAGAAAGTTTATACTTCTTCCACCTTAGCTATGAGGGCTTTGAATTGCCAGTTTCACATGTTGAAATATCAAAACTATCTTCTTTCTCAATTGAAGTCTAAGGTAGATGCTCTGGCGGAAGGTATTGAGTGTAAAGAATTACAAGATTTGGTACATGTTTCTGAACAGGTGGGTAAGCATTCTTTACAATGTGGTTTTGATGCTGTACAGGCCTCGTCTAGGGTGGCTGCCACTGGGTCAGTTCTTGGCAGGCACGCCTGGCTGAGGATCAGAATTTATCTGACCATGTTAAGACAAGGATTTTAGATGCTCCTTTACAGTCTGATGTGTTGTTTGGTTCACCTGTGGAGGCAGTCTTAAAGAAAATGGAAGACAAGGCTAAGTCTATGCAGACTGTTAAAGATTTTTGCAAGTTCAGCCTCCGAAGTTTAGTAGGAATTGGCCTGCTAAGGGGTGGGCGTGCCCTTCTTATGATTCACAGTCTAGGGGTAGATCTAGACATGGTAGGGGCAGAGCTCAGGGCTCTTTCAGACCTAGAACAGGAGTTCACCTGCACAGTCTTCGGGTGAGGGCAGGGGCCAGTCCTTTGTAAACAGGCCCAATGACCTACCTTTTCAGCTGCCAGAGCCTTCTTGTCTGGCAGCACCTTTGGGAGGAAGGTTGGCACTCTTCAAGGAAAATTGGAGTTTAATTACCCAAGACAGATGGGTATTGGATATCATACACCAAGGTTACAAGTTTTATTTCCATACTTTGCCTCCTTTCAAAGGCATGCCAGACGTTCCTCCTCAGCAAAGAATAGAGGCTCACAAACAAATTTCTCTGCTGCTTCAAATAGGGGCCATACAGCCGGTCCCTCTGCCAGAAGTGGGCCTAGGATTTTATTCTCGCCTGTTCCTAGTACCAAAGAAGGGGAACACGTGGAGACCAATTTTGGATTTATCTATCCTCAACACTTATCTGGACATTCCCAAGTTCAAAATGTTGACGTTACAACAGCTTTTACCTCTGCTGGGCAAAGATCACTGGATGGTGACTCTGGATCTCAAGGAGGCTTACCTTCATGTTCCTATCAGGCTAAGTTGCAGGAAGTATCTGCTTTTTCGGGCTGGGACTTCTCATTATCAGTTCTCTGCATTGCCCTTTGGCTTATCTACTGCGCCCAGAGTGTTCACGAAGGTTCTGGCTCCAGTGATAGCTTTCTTCAGGCTAAAAGGAATACAGATCTATCCTTATTTGGACGATTGCCTGATTCTGGCTCAAGGAAGGGACGAACTTCTTCATCATTTGCAATATGTGATAGCAGTGCTAAGATGCCTGGGGTATTCTGTGAGCGAAATAAAGTCCAGTCTAGTACCCTCTCAGGACATGTGCTTTCTGGGTGTGAGACTGAATACAGCATCCCAGATGGCCTTTTGACCCCGGACAAACAAAAGAATCTTTCCCTTTACTTCCATCAATTGTCTCATCAGTCCAGGCTGACTGCAAGGACAGTCCTTCAAGCCTTGGGGTTCATGGCATCTTGTATTCTGGTGCTTCCCAATGCCAAACTGCATATGAGGAAGCTGCAATGGTATCTCAAAATGTATGGACACAGCACTGCCAAGATATGGACACTGTCATTCAGATAATACCTTGCATTCAAAAGGAATTTTTGTGGTGGGCTCAGGAATGTCACCTAAACAAGGGACTCTCTGTGACCCGGCCAGAGGCGAGTCAGATTCTAACGACAGATGCCTCCGACAAAGCTTGGGGAGCTCATCTAAATGGAAAGTGGATACAAGACACGTGGCCTGCCAGACTACAACATCTACATATCAACTTGAAGGAGATGTTAGCAGTCCAGTTTGCATTAATAGCTTTCAAGGATTTACTTCTTCCAGGGCAGGTGTTGGTTCTAACAGACAACACAACTGTCATGTGGTACATCAACAAGCAAGGCGGAACACATTCTTATCCTCTATGCAGACAAGCAATGATTTTGTGGGAGACTGCTCTCAGTTTACAGCTAAATCTTCAGGCAAGGTTTCTGCCGGGAGCACAGAACTCCTTAGCAGATGTGTTGAGCAGACGAATTATGGATCCCCACGAGTGGAAATTGGATCCTCATGTATTTCAGAAATTGACAGTGTCATGGGGAACTCCAGACATAGATCTGTTCGCTTCTCCACTAAACTACCAGCTGCCAAAGTTTTGCACAAAAGGTTTCATCCCACAGCTTGGAAAGTGGATGCTCTTTCTTTCAATTGGAGCAATCTTCATGTGTATGCCTTTCCACCTCTGCCTCTCCTCCCAAAGGTACTCCTAAAGGTCAGACAGGACAAGCCAAAGATGATTTTAATAGCTCCAGATTGGCCTCGACAGCACTGGTACCCATTACTGAGAAGTCTGGTACGGAGCCTCCATGGCCTTTGCCTTCGATTCCACACCTGCTGTCTCAGGAGAACAGTCATTTACTCAATGTCAAACTTCACTCTCTTCACCTAACAGCCTGGCATATTCTGTTTTAAACCCTGGAGGGTCTCAGCTTCCACAGCAAGTTTTGAATGTTATTTTGGAGGCCAGAAGGCCTAGTACAAGGAAAGTGTACGCAGATAAATGGAAGAGATTTTTATTTTGGAGTGCAGCAAAGGAATTTGATGTTTCTAAGCCTAATTTAAGTGTGGCTCTTCAATATCTTGCTGAGTTACTGGACAAAGGTTTGTCCTTCTCTTCTATTAAGATTCATGCTGCAGCAATTTCTGCTCACTATGACTGTGACCCACCATTGTTTTCTCATCCTTTGTTTAAGCAATTCCTTAGAGGGGCAAAGAATATAAGACCCCCACTTAGAGCTCCTACTCCTGCTTGGGATCTCAATTTTGTGTTGGAGAAACTCACTCTACAACCTTTTGAGCCTGCAGCTACTGCCGAGTTGAAATATTTATCATGGAAGACTGCTTTTTTGTTGCCCATTACCTCTGCGAGAAGGGTTTCTGAATTACAGGCCCTTATGGCAGTTGAGCCTTTCTTAATTTTCCATAAGGACAGAGTATCTTTGCGTACTAATCCTTCCTTTATGCCTAAAGTGGTTTCTAGTGTGGCTTTAAACCAAACTATTCATTTGCCTACTTTTTATGCAAACCCCCAAAATAAAGGGGAGAAGATTTTGCACACTTTGGATATACACAGGCAGTTGCGATATTATTTGAGCAGAACTAAAGGGTTCAGGCAGTCTCAGCAGTTATTTGTTTCATTTGCTTTGGGTTCTCAGGGCAAGCCTATTTCAAAACAAAATATTTCTAAGTGGATTGGGTTTTGTATTGCTTTCTGTTATTCCCATCATGGTAAGGAGATTCCAGTTGGGATTAGACCTCATTCCACTAGGGCTACTGCCACTTCTACAGCTTTTTTAAGGGGGGTGGCAACTAAAGATATCTTAGAGGCAGCCACTTGGAGTTCAGTGCATACTTTCTCTAAGCATTACCACCTTCCTCTTTACTCTAAATCTAGGGCTGGTTTTGCTACTGCAATTCTACAGGGCATTTTGGCAGCACCTAATGCTTTATAGTTTTGCCATCCTCCCTTACCTCTGCTTTGGGATTCTACCCAAGTGTAAGGACTGCAGCAATGTGAGATGAAGAACATAGTACAGTTTTGTACCTACCATAAATGTAGATGTTCGAAGCTCTACATTGCTGCAGTCCAATTTACCCTCCCTCCTTCCCCTCTGTACTTAGAGGTGGTGGTGTGGTTTGGGTTGTAAATATTGTGGATATTGTATATATTGTACATATGGTTAGTGCAAGGGTGGTAGGTTGTTTTTTGCTGTCTTTTGGTTTTGGCCTTTCTTTTTAGGGTCTTCTGACATCTGGGGCAAGAAAAGACTGAGGATATGACGTCGGTCATGCGCATTTGTACCCTGACGTCCTGATGTCAGTCTTAAGCACCTTGACCGACGTCAGCCTAATACTTTGATATTCGGGCCGACCGAGGACAGCGGACTACCCAAGTGTAAGGACTGCAGCAATGTAGAGCTTCGAACATCTACATTTATGGTAGGTACAAAACTGTACTTTATGCAGGGGGGCAAGCACCCCTCACCCGACTTTATTATTCTCACTTCGAGATCGCACTACAGTGGGGAAAAGGGAATATTCCCTTATCCCCACTGTACCACGATGTCGGCGATAGTTTCGTTAGTTGTAAATCAGCACTATACATTGATTTACAACTAATGGCGCATGCTTTCTTTAATTTTCCAATCTCTCTTTAGCGAAAGTGCATTTTCGATAATATGCACTTTTGCTAAACCGTGTCCAGAAACACGGTTCGATGAACTGTGTTTCGACAGTGTGATTGGGACCCATATATATAATACATAAAATCAAACTTTTAAAAGCTCGACCGATCTGAATGGAGATCCCCATACAGTGCGGAATGGGAAGATTTCCCGTTACTGCAATGTAGTGCGATCTCTGAGTTGGTATATTTAAGTAGCGGGGGGTGCAGGGGGGCTTGCCCCCTGCTAAACAAGTTTTTTTTTTGTGCGTTATGGTGTTTAGTTTACATGGTCAATGTTTCAGATGTTCGATCATATGGTCTCGGCTGTATGAAAGTCTGATATTTGAGTTGTCGATCATGTAAAGTGGATCCATATATGTACATATACAGTGGATATAAAAAGTATACACACCCCTGTTAAAATGCCACATTTTTGTGATATAAAAAAATTAGACCACAATAAATCATTTCAAAACTTTTCCCACCTTTAATGTCACCTATAACCTGTACAATTCAATTGAAAAAACAAACATAACTGTTAAGGGAAAAATATAAAAAATAAAAAAAGGTACAATAAGCTGGTTGCAGAAGTGTGCACACCTGTAAAGTATTACTTTTGAAGCACCTTTTGATGCAATTACAGTATATTCTTCTTGGGTACACACCTTCCAGCAGTTAGATACTCTGACTGACCCCAAATAAAGTTCAGCTGTCCTAGTAGGATTTTCCTGACATTTACTCGGTTGCCTGCTGCAGCAAAAGCCATGGTTTGCAGAGAGCTTACAAAGCATCAAAGGAATCTCATTGTTGAGAGGTATCCGTCAAGAGAAGGGTACAAGAAAATTTCCACAGCATTGGAAAGACCATGGAACATAGTGAAGGCAGTCATCAAAAAGTGGAGAAAATATGGGACAACAGTGTCGTTGCAAAGAACTGGACGTCCCTCCAAAACTGACGAAAACACAAGGTGAAAACTGGTAAAGGAGGCTGCCAAGAGACCTACAGCAACACTGAAGGAGCTGCAGGAATTTCTGGCAAGTACTGGTTGTGTACTACATGTGAAAACAATCGCCCATATTTTCCATATGCCTTTTTTACACAGAAAAACATCCAGGCACTGTTAAAATTTGCAAAATTAATACATGGTCTCCCAAAAGCATGTGGGAAAATGCGTCTCCGAGACCAAGGTTGAACTTTCTGGCCACAATTCCAAGAGATACGTGTGGCACAAAAACAACACTTTTTCACCAAAAGAACACCATCCCCACGGTGAAACATGGTGGTGGCAATATCCTGCTTTGGGGTTGCTTTTCTTCAGCTGGAACTGGGGCTGTATTCAAGGTGGAGTGAATTTATGAAGAGTTACAAATATCAGTCACTTTTCGCCCAAAACCTTCAGGTGTCTGCTAGAAAGCTGAAGATTGAGAGGAATTGCACCTTTCAACACAATAATGACTCCAAACATACATGCAAATCAACAAAAGAATGGCTTAGAAGAAGAAAATTAAAGTTTTGGAATGGCCCAGCCAGAGCCCAGACCTAAATCCAATAGCAAATCTGCAGGGTGACCTGAAGAGGACTGTGCACAACAGATGCCCTCGCAATCTGACAGATTTGGAGTGCTTTTGCAAGGAAGAGTGGTCAACTATCGCCAAGTCAAGATGTGCCATGCTGATAGACTCCTACCCAAGAAGACTGAATGCTGTACTTAAATCAAAAGGTGCTTCAGCAAAGTATTAGTTTAAGGGTGTGCACACTTATGCAACCAGCTTATTGTACATTTTTTTTATTTTTTATATTTTTCCCCTAACAGTTTTTTGTTTTTCAATTGAATTGTACAGGTTATAGGTCGCATTAAAAGTGGGAACAATTTTGAAATGATTTATTGTGGTCTCATTTTTATATCTCAACACCTGGCATTTTAATAGGGGTGTGTACACTTTTTATATCTAGTGTGTGTGTGTGTGTGTGTGTGTGTGTGTGTGTGTGTGTGTGTGTATGTATATATATATATATATATATATATATTTATATATATATATATATATATATATATATATATATATATATATATATATATATATATATATATCCACGGCCGGCCTTAGGCATAGGTGAACTAGGCAACTGCCTAGGGCGCCATACAGGCCGGCATCGTAAAGGGCACAATTTGTGTATATTTATTTATTTCTAGATTTATTTTAATTAATTTGCTTTTCTTATTATGCGAATGCATAATAAGAAAAGTAAATTCATTAAAATAAATAGAACATAAGGCACCGGAAGGATAGTGTGGGGTGGAGGGGGGTGAGCACCCTCCCACTTTTATACCTGCAGGTTGGCCAGATGCTTCACCAGTAAACCAAAAGAAAAAAAAAAACACTTCACTGGACAGTAGTGGAGTCTTCTCCTTTAAGGAGGAACATGTGTGCATCACATGCACGCACGCCAGCGTGGATGAAAAGAAGGGGTTCTAAAGTTGTGCGCGGAAATTAAACTAGCACTTCAAGAGAGGGGTTAATTGCATATGTACGCATGTGGCCGTTCGGTTTAAAAAGAAGGTAAGTGTATGTGTGTGCCTGTGTAGTTTAAACTGGGCTTCTGTATGCGAGAGTGTGTGTGGAATTTAAATGAGTCATTCTGTTTGTATGAGAGATAAAGTGCGTGTTTTACTGTGTGAGAGAGTAGGTGTGTGTGTATGAGAGAGAAGGTGCTTGTTTGTGTTGTATAAGAGTAGGAGTGTGTGGAATTTAAACAAGTTGGTAGTTGCTGTATGAAAGAGAAGGAATGTGCGTCTTGCTTCGTGAGAAAGTAGGTTTGTTTATTTGTACTGCTAGCTGTGTGTGTGTTTGTGTGAGTGAGCAAGCAACATACCTCTCAACTGTCCTCAAAAAATAAATAAATAAATATATATATATATATATATATATATATATATATATATATATGTAGAATTTCTAGCCATGCAGCAACTTATTTGTGGAGTCTTTGGTGCTTTTGAAATGGTCTCTCTCTCATTATATTTTCAGGTTTTATCTGAAACATTTTTAATTATTCCTTGCTGGACAGCTTCCCTGAAAAGAAGCATTATGTTTAGCAATAGAAATATAAGTGCATCTCCTCTTGGTGAATGTGAATGTTGGAGGTTATGTACTGTTGATTTCCTTATTTTACTTGGGTGCTGTTAACAAAGTAAGACCCACTAAATGCATCTGCTTATTTTCATGGATGACCCATTGATCCTTCAAGCTACATGAAAGCTGAGCATATGGGGATCAAACTCAGTCGTTATACATAACTCATCCAAAGATCATTAACATATTAAATTCTACTGTTGTACATTGTATTTATTATAGTAATCCCTTAATCTTTAGTTCTAATGCATAATTAGAACTATTCCAGCTGCAAAAGTGTGGTTCAGAATGTAGATTTCTTCAGGCCTTAAAGACTGCTAAATTTAAATCCTCTTGTTTCATGACTAGTAATAAGGTACACATTTCAAAAGCTTCTTTACTTTTCTGCCTCCCGACGACCACATGCATGATTGCTAAAATGACCTTAGGCCATACAGTACACAGACTTTGTAAATAGTGACCTTGAGCTAGCAGGCCTGGAGTATTCATATCTACCACCAGTTCTGGAAGAATGAGTAGGAGGTCCACTGAGTACCTTCTTAGTCTTTGTACAGTATAACCGCAATAAGGAATGTAGAGTTGTTGTTCGTCTTTCGGCTTTTTCCCAGTAAGGGGTCGCCACAGCGGAACTTTGGTCCGCTAATTATTGGCAGTAGATTTTTACGAAATGCTGAGGTGCCAGCTCGATGCCCAACCTTCAGCGAAGGCACGCCCATTTACGCACGCATGTATTTTGAACGCTACCCAACCGCGGTGATGACATGCAGACTCCACACACAAGGCATTTCCAAGCCAAGCTGAGAATCGAACGGGAGAACCTCTTGCTGTGAGGTAACAACGCTACCGCTGTACCACTGCGGAATATGATAAAGAATGTAGAGTACAGTGTTTTAATATCTTTATTGGAGGAAATTATTTTGTGGCCTGTTAGTTCTTCAGCTGAGATGGCTATCCTAACACTTAATACCCCCAGTCTACTTTTGTTAATAACTGAGTTGCCATTTGTTTCATTCTCATTGGCACATCACTTGTTGCTATAACCTCTACCTATTTCCATCTGTAGCCCCATCTAAGAAAAAAAGATGAACACCCCATATTTTCCATAGTTTGCATTGCTGGGTGCTCATGATATCATTGGTTACATTCTTAGCAGGCTTTTATCCATAGTGCTGGGTATTCCTGATGTATGTTTTTCTTTTCTACTGTCCATACGGTCATAGGTAAGTACTAGGCTAGCTGTCCTTGCAGGACATTTTAAGTCTAGCCAGTTTCCCTTTTTATGCTCAAATTAACCTATCCTATTTGCTTAGATTGACCTTACCCATTCCATGGTTGATAGTTGTACGTTACCCTTAATGATAACTGGGATCATACTGTAGAAAATTTGAGGAGACTCATGCATGGGATAAAACATTTAGGAACTGCCTCTGGCCATTAATGGTACACAGACAGTCTTGGGCTGAGTTTTGTAGACAACTTTCAGACTTCATATCCTTCAGAAATGCACGTTAACTCAAATTCTGTTGTTCTATCAACTTTTCTAAGTTAAAAACAGTGCAATATTTAAAATCTATACCTATTTTTTCTGCCATTGCATCCAAATCATGTAAGGCTTTGGCCAGATTTCTTGCACTAAGAGGTTGAGAAGTATGCATACCTCTCAATTGTCCAGATTTTTGCCTCATATTTTGGCCTATTCCTCATAAAAATGTGTGGTTTTCTGGTAAATCACTGATTTAAATAACTAAATGTCATACATTTGAGTTTCAGCCTTCACATCCTTCAGAAAATGCATGCTATAACAACTAGCAACTTTCTAAGTCTGTAAGTGCAATATTTATAATCTGCCCCTGTTTGGGGGGGGGGGGTCTTTGCCCCCCCCCCCCATTATTTTAGGCTTTATTCAGATTTTCTGTGCTAAGAGGTTGAGAGGTATGGAGGCATGGTATTTAATGCTGTAGTTGCCAGTTATTCGCTGCGTTTTAAGGGGGGATAGGTTTCTGCATTTCATAGTGTGCCCTCCTTTGTTTAAGATGTCTAGTAACTATGAACTTTTCTGAAATGGTTTCTCAGTCATTCTCTATTGCAATATTACCAGTGTACCACTTTTTTCTTTACTGTAATGTAGTCAATTAATTCTTCAAGGGCAGCAAGCACTAAATTTGTAGATGAAATGTAAAGTTGTTTGCCAGTAGCAGCCTCTTCATTAGTTACAAATCTCTTGTGTATAATTATTCGGATGAATTTTACTTCTGCAGAGATTGTGCTTATTGACTAATAGTGGTGGGTTGCAATGACAGATGTTTGAGGGGCCGTTTATAGTTAAAATGTTCTGAAATGAGCAGTTTTGTCATTATTGGTTCAAACATGTTTCATTGCTTACTGGAAAAATGTTCAAAACTAAAATTTAAAGCACACACTAACAATTGTAAATGTCTTCAGTTTGCAGCTAGCTGTTTTTTGTTCATCAAATGGCACACTGTGGTGTAGAATCTGAAAGCAGTGATGTAGCATAATTGCCTTTGGTGCAGAAGGCTGTGGATTCTACTTCCACACCATGTAGATGGAGTGCTGATACTGCATTGCCCATATGATTGTTGATTATTTGGTGCATTTTAAGGGGGGGGGGTAGGGGTTCTACACTCCTGAGCATGTCCTTTGTATGAGATGCATAGTGACTATGAACTTGTTAGTCATTTCCTATTGCAATATTACCAGTGTACCAATTTTTTAATATAATATAGGCAATTAATTCTTCTAGGACAGCAGGCACTGAATTTGTAGCTAAAACATTGATATGTAAAGTTGTTTGCCAGTAGCAACCTCTTCATTAGTTACAGATTTCTTTAATGTGGAATTCAGATAATTTTACTTATGCAGAGATTGTGCGTATGGAGTAATACTGGTGGATTGTAATGGCAGAAGTCTTGAGTGGCATTTTATGGTTGAAATTTTCTGAAATGGGTAGTTATTGGTTCATACATTTTGATGTTCATCGTGTTTCACTGTTGCAGTCATTACACTTGGGTTATCCTGCTGGCAGGCGACCTGTAGTCTGCCCGAGTTCCAAAGTCTTGGTCCGGCGTCTGTTGCTGTCACCTCTTCCCTGACGTCAGTGTGCCAGGGGTATAAAAGTTGCAACCGCCGCCATTTTCTTCAGTCTTTCTTGCCGCGCGGTGCCCGAAGCATTAGCAGTTCGCAAGTGCCGGTCGGCCGACTCCTGAGATTTTCAAAATTGAATTTCAGAACGAAGTCTTCAATAAAGCGAAGTACCCCGTTGGGGAAACATTTTCTTGCTCCAGACCGATGTCAGTAAAAGTTAATAATTGTATTTCTTGTGGGAAGCAAATACCTCATAAGGACTTTCACTCTTACTGCATTCCTTGCCTAGGCCCTGACCACGACGTCACTAGTTGTCGGTTTAGTGCTAGATTTAATAAACGCACTATTAAACTTCGGTTTGAGTTTGCTTTACATTATTTTGGACGAAGATTTAATTACATAATGCCGTCGGAACAACCGACGACCGGAATGTATAAAAAAACGCAAAGACAAAGAAAAAGACAGGCATCCGAGGTCCAGAACAGACGACAAAGCCTCTTCTAGGCCAGTCGCCAGTTCTCAGTGAGGCGCTTTCGCAGCCCCTGACACCCGCTACTTTAGAGCCACAGGCCGCAACCGACAGCCACTTGGTGACACCGAGGCCTGTGGAAACTCAAGGTATTGGGCCTACAGAAAATATACCCTCAGATGGGTCCAGAGCCACGGAGCAGGCACCGGCTTCTGAGGGTGGTTTTAGACCTTCACAGCTTACAATTAAAGCTACTACAGCAGCAAAGGCAAAGTCAAAAACACCATTAAAGACAAATAAACAAGTGCAGCATTCTCCAGAACAGTCATCCATGCCTAAGAAACAGATGCTTAAAATGGCCGAAGACCTTATTACTTTAATCAGGGGCTCCCATCCCCCTCCTGACAAAAGGCCTAGGCAAGACACTGATTATGATTCCTCTGATCAGGTTTCCATTTCCTCCGATTCTTCTTCTGACCAGGGCTATTCTTTCCCTCCCTATGACGACTCTGATGCTGAGGAGTCCATTCCTTCAGCCTCACCGCCTGACTATTACTCTTTTGGGGAAACCCTGCACACCATGAGGGAGCATTTCCATTGGGAGAGCCAGGATTACTGAGAATCCAAGAAAAGGCTCAGAGATTTCCTTCTGTTGCCTCAGCACAGGCCCTTGGCTATATCCCCCCTGTGCTTGGTATTGTTGATGATGTTTTTTCTGAATTCAGTCCGTCTCCAGATTCTTTACCCCCTGCACCAGTAAAGCCAGACAGGTACTACAGGGTCCCTGACTCTCATAAATTTATTTACAAAAACCCCACTGCGGACCCAGAAACTATTTCTCAAGGTCCAAAAGGGGTTAAAGCTTCCACTGCCAAAAATCCTGTCCCCTCAGATAGGGATTCCAGAGCTCTGGACAGATGGGGGAAAAAAGTTTACACTTATGCTACTTTAGCTGTAAGAGCTTTAAACTCAGTTTCACATGCTTAAATATCAGCAGTATCTCATGTCATTGTTAAAGCAGAAAATGGTTACAAATATAGAAGGTCCTGACTGTAAAGAAATGAAGGATTTATTGCATGCAGTTGAACAAGTGGGAAAGCATACTCTGCAATGTGGTTTTGATTCATTAGAGGCTTCTTGTAGAGCCGCAGTTACAGGCTCAGTTATTCGAAGACATGCTTGGTTGAAAGAACAGAGTTTACCTGACCATGTTAAAATGAAATTATTGGATGCTCCACTACAGCATGATACTTTGTTCGGTGTTAAGGCAGAAGAGGTTTTAAAGAAAATGGAGGATATAGCAAAGTCAATGCAAACTATGAAAGATTTCTTACAGGTTCAGCCACCTAGATTTAGCAGGAACTGGCCTTCAAAAAATTGGTCCTTTCCAGTGTCAGACAGGCCACAAAGAGGTAGATACTGATGCCCAAGAGGCAGATCTCAGCCCCAAGACTCCTACAGACCTAAACAATAGGGTGCTTCGGCCCCCAAAGGAGGAGAAGACAAATCACAACCTTATAGGAAACAGTCACAATGACTTCCCTCTGCAAATGCCAAGCTCTTACCAGTTGACAGCACCCCTAGGGGGAAAGCTAGCACTTTTCTCAAAAAAATTGCCACATGATCACCTAAGACCAATGGGTGTTGAATATAGTTTCTCAAGGGTACTGGTTTCACTTCCACACGCTTCCAAAACCAAAAGGTATGCCAAACCTGCCACAAAACCAATGGGCAGAGGCACAAAAACAAATTGCAGCTCTTATGGATATGGGAGCTATTCAAAATGTTCCACAAGAACAGGGCCAAGGATTTTACTCATGACTTTTCCTACTACCCAGAAAGGACAAAGCATGGAGACCAGTACTGGACCTGTCAATCCTAAATACTTTCCTGGATGTTCCAAAATTCAAAATGTTAACACTGCAACAATTCTTGCCCATGCTGGGCAAAGAGGCTTTGCTAGTTAGTTTGGATCTCAAGGAGGTGTACCGGCACGTCCCAATCAGACAATCGTGCAGAAGATAGCTCAGATTTATAGCAGGCTCAATGCATTACCAATTCTCTGCACTGCCCTTTGGCTTATCTACTGCGCCCAGGGTCTTCACAAAATGCCTGGCACCAGTAATTGCATTTTGCAGACAAAAAGGAATTCAAATATATCCCTATTTGGACGACTGCCTTATTCAAGCAGAGAGCAAGGACATCCTTCTAAAGCACCTGGAGTTTGTATAAAGATTACTAATTTGCCTAGGGTACACAGTAAACAAAAAGAAATCAAAACTAGTGCCCTCTCAAGAGATAATATTCCTGAGTGCAAGCTTAAATACAACTACCCAGATGGCTTATCTCACGCCAGACAAGCAGAGGCAACTGACTCATTACTTTCAAATGATGGCAACAAAGACCCAGCTCCCTGCAAGAAAAATTCTGCAGGCATTGGGTTTCATGGCATCTTTCATTCTACTAATTCCATATGCCAAACCGCATATGAGGAAACTACAATGGTATCTAAAAAGTGTTTAGATTCAGCATTGTCGCAGCCTAGAGACAATCATAACCTTGATTCCCTGCCTACAACAGGAGTTTCGATGGTGGTCCCAGGCCTGTCAACACAACAAGGGACAGTCTTTCACCTTAACTACAGCCAGGCAGACAATAACAACGGATGCATCGGATTACGCCTGGGGAGCACATATGGCAGGAAAATGTATTCAGGGCACGTGGCCCAAGGAACAAATGCATCTTCACATCAATCAAAAAGAGATGCTAGCTGTACAGAATGCCCTGACAGCCTTCAAGGACTTAATACATCCAGGACAGTTATTAATAAAGACGGACAATACCACAGTTATGTGGTACATAAACAAGCGAGGGGGCACACATTCCTACCCCCTATGCAGACAAGCCATGACTTTGTGGAACACAGCATTGACTTACCAGGTACATCTGCAAGCACAATTCCTGCCAGGAACAAAAAATACACTGGCAGACTAACTAAGCAGAAATCTCATGGATCCTCACGAATGGAAGCTAAATCCACAAGTGTTCAACATGATAACAAGGGAATGGGGACGCCCAGACATAGATCTTTTTGCCTCCCCTCACAATTGCCAATTACAAAAATTTTGCACAAGGACTTATCACTCTCACGCATGGAAAGTGGATGCTCTATCTTTCAACTGGTAAAACCTGACAGTCTATGCCTTCCCTCCGATGCCTCTTCTCACCAAGGTGCTTCTAAAAGTCAGACAAGAGAGGCCAAAAATTATCCTGATTGCACCAGACTGGCCACGCCAGCACTGGTACCCAATCCTAAAGATTTTGTCCCAAGGCCCGCCTTGGCCTGTACCTTAAATGCCTCGTCTTCTAACACAGCAAAACAATCAGATTCTGCACAGTCAACTCAGAACCTTAAACCTGGCAGCATGGCAGATAATGTAGCCTCTCAGACTGCACCTCTCTAAAGCTGTTATGGATGTAATTTTGGAAGCCAGGAGACCCAGCACTAGGAAATCTTATGCGGAAAAATGGAAGAGATTCTGTGCTTGGAACCAGGCACATGGGCTCGACCCACTGGTCCCTAATATGCCTCAGGTTTTACAATACCTCACTGAGATGTTGGACAAAGGCCCATCTTTTTCTAATATTAAAATCCATGCCTCTGCCATTTCAGCTCATTACAATATGGATCCTCCTATATTTTCACATCCTCTACTATGACAGTACCTCAGAGGGGCAAAGAATGCAAGACCCCCTAGGAGAGCACCAGTACCTACTTGGGACCTCAAATTTGTTTTAGAAAAACTAACACCGCCTCCTTTTGAACCAGCCAGCACAGCTGATCTAACATTCTTGTCATGGAAAACTGCTCTGCTCCTAGCAATAACTTCAGCAAGAAGAGTTTCAGATTTACAGGCAATGATGGCTGTGGAACCTTTACTCATTTTTCACCAGGACACGGTTTCTCTAAGGACGAACCCAACATTCATGTGAAAAGTGGTCTCCAGTGTGGCCTTAAACCAAACTATTCATTTGCCTACTTTCTACCCAAATCCCCAGAATAAAGGGGAAAGACTTCTGCACTCTTTGGATATGCACAGGCAGCTACGATTTTACTTGGACACAACAAAAACTTTCAAGAAAACTGAGCAATTGTTTGTACCATATGCTGCAGGATCACAAGGAAAACCTATTACAAAGCATACAATTTCAAAATGGATAGGACACTGCATCAGCTTATCTTATGCACAACATGGCAAATCTGTGACTAAAGGGCATTGGGCCTCATTCTACCAGAGCAGCAGCCACTTCAGCAGCTTTCCTCAGAGGGGTACCAACCAAAGACATATTAGAAGCTGCAACCTGGAGCTCAGTGCACACTTTTACCAAGCAATACCACCTTCCTCTCTACTCCAAATCCAGAGCAGGCTTTGCCACTGCAGTCCTGCAGGGCTTGTTAGCCTCGCCAAATCCAATCCAAACCCAGCCACCCTACCTCAGCTTTGGGATTCTACCCAAGTGTAATGACTGCAACAGTGAAACATGGTTAACATAGTACAGTTGTGTACCTACCATAAATGTAGATGTTAGAGTGTATTCACTGTTGCAGTCCTGGTTACCCACCCACCATTCCCCTCTTTTCTGGGACTATTCTGTACTTCTCAACTCTATACAACCAATGTGGTGTATTTGCTTTTAGAAGAGGAAAATGTTTTTACTAATATATGCATGGTTGTTTGGCATATTTTTATCTTTACAGCCTTCATATCTGGGGGCACCTGACATCTGGGGCAAGAAAAACTGAAGAAAATGGCATCTGTTGCAACTTTTATACCCCTGGCGCACTGAAGTCAGGGAAAAGGTGACAGCAACCGATGCCGGACCAAGACTTTGGAACTCGGGCCGACTACGGGTCGCCTGCCAGCAGGATAACCCAAGTGTAATGACTGCAACAGTGAATACACTCGAACATCTACATTTATGGTAGGTACACAACTGTACTTTTCATTGCCTATTAAATGAATATTTAAAACTACAAATGTAAAACACATTCTAATAAGTGGTGCTGTATTATACAAGGAACATAATTCAGTGCAATCAGGAATGTGAACCAAAGAACAAATACATGTATGCATGGCCCTAAAAATGTGTGCAAGGAGTCTTGTTTTGAAAACAGACCAAAGGTAAACATTTCTACACTCGCCTGATGCATTTTCTATAATGTTGGTTTTCATGCCATTTCAGTGAATGTGAGTTTCAAAGGCAGAAAAGTTTACTGCTTATGCTAAGTCCATTTTCATTGCAAGACTATTGTTTGATTAGCAAATGGCTATCTTTGTTTGAGCTGTTTTATTTCAATATCTGTAATCAATGTAGAATCAAATAAGATAACAGTATGCATGGTAACTGGTGAGAATGGAACACTGGAATGGCTGAGGAGGGGACTGCTGCTGGAGGGTGGGGGGACAGGGGGTTGCTGCAGGAGGGTCTGCTGTGGGAGGGGTGGTCTATTACCCTGCCTAGGGCCCTATTTGACCATGATTCCACTCTGGTATAAAGTAGAAAATGCTGCAAAGTTAGTTGCATTTTAACTGCATTACAAGGTATCTTTTTCTTCCTATGCATTTAAATAATTTAAGGAAATGAATGGACTGGCTTTCTTGGGGAGTGACCCTGTGGGTGTGTCTGAAATTATGTGGGTGGGGCTTAGGGGGCATCAAAGTACTACTTCGCCTAGGGCACCATTTTGGCTAAGGCCAGCCCTATATATATATATATATATATATATATATATATATATATATATATATATATATATAAAATAGGTTTACTATGGAAATGTCGAATGCAATAAGGCCTAATGGTCATTTGGTTGAAATATAATGACGAACAGACAAAACATTGAAAGTGAATGTCGAAAATCATTTAATGGAAAAACAATTAGCCCATCTCTACTATTTTGCAGGGGGGCTTTGCCCCCTCCACACCCATCCCCCCTACTTATATATACCATCTCCGAGATCGCACTACAGTGGAGAAATGGGCAATTCAACATTGAGTTTCAACTAAAACAGTTTCAACTTTTTAATTCCTGCAGATAGTGATTTCAACCAATTCATGTTCGCCAATTAGCGTTCGACATTTTCATAGTGTGTGTGTATCTTTCGGCTTTTCCCGGTTAGGGGTCGCCACAGCGGAACTCCGGTCCGCTAATGATTGGCAGTAAAGTTTTACGTGCTGGCTTGCCGGGCCTAACGCACCACCTTCAACGAAGGAATGCCCACTCATGCATGTCGTCACACAGTAGACGCTCTAAATGAGAATCGAACGGGCAACGTCTAACTGTATAATTAATATAAATATATATATATATATATATATATATATATATATATATATATATATATATATATGGCGGGATACTCCTTAATGAGCTTGACCACTACAAACAGATTTGATTCCTGTCATTTAAGATCAGAAACCTTTTTCTACATGGTTTTGAGGTCCCACAGATACTTACTTTCTGGTACATCTTGCAGTTCAGCCTCTGATACTATTTCTGATGCAGTGCCTTCTTGTGTAGTACTGGCTATTTTCTGTCAGTTGAGCAGATGGGCTTCCTGATGCACACTCCCAGTGCCAGCTTCTCTGGCATTACTACTCCTGACTTGGAATTCTCTGGTGTGTTTGGGTTAGATTCCATCTCTTGCACCTATCCTGGCCAGCAGCCTTTTCACTCTTGAGTTTATCAGCACTCCTGTTTCAGGAATCCAATATTTCCAACACTACTTATCTGGGTCTAGCACCACGAACCTTCAGTGCTTTGCCTGCTGTCAACCTTTTATGGAACCCCAATTGGGAACCATGCTTTTAAAAGTCCGTCTTTCCCCTGCCCCCTTTTTTCTGAAATTCAACCTTTCCATCCCTGGCCCTAAGAGAACACTTTACTTCTGAATCTGAACCACCTCATAAATGCACAGGAAATGTCTATAAATGCATAGAGTTGGACCCTACCTTTATGTTTTTTTTGCCAGAAGATTTAGATTATGGTGATGTGCTAGCCCCCACCTTGACCCAGAATTCAGAAAACATCTGCAGACTTAACTTTGGGTCTTCCTGCAGAAAATTTAGATGATTGGTTCCAACTTCCCTCCGCCACTCAGTAACCTGAATTTTAGACAGCTTCTGCAGTTTAGCAAAGTGCAGGGTTTGGGCCACTGAACCTTCAATCTCTGTAGAAGGCCCCAAAGGAGTCTATGGAAGGCTTGTTTGCCATGTTCCACACCGGTCCTCAGTGGACATTCCTCTTATTGTAGACATCCAATCAGGATCTCATAAAGATAGCTTGGGTGTGTCCTGATGCAGTAGCATCAGTTTCAACAAAGGAGGACCAAGTAGCTTGGCTTCCAGGGAGTGTACATTTTGGACAGACTCCACACATATCCTTATATCAGTGACAGCTTTGTGTGGGGTTCCCACTATACAAACCCCAGCTCTCAATCCCCTAACCGGGGAATCCCATCCTGTGGGCAGATTTAGAAACCATGCATGTGCTTCCTCCACCTTATCTTCAACAGCAGTAAACTGAATAGTAGTTGGTATGTGCTTTCAATGAGACTAAGCAGACTGCTTACAGCATTCTGCTGAATAGTTGTCTGAGCACTCATCAAAAGAAATATTTAAGTTTCAGGCTTCTATTAATTTGAATCTCAGCAGTCTCTTCGCTTACCTTGTCAGTAATTCTGGTGAAAGGCCTGCTAGGGAAACTGGAATGGATCTGCTTATTTACTGGTAGCTTTTACTGTTTTACTGAGTTCATCAAGGACACTTAAGTTGACATTTCTGACTTCATATGTTCCTTCCTGTCAAGTCGTGAAGGAAGTAAACGCATCAAGGGCTTGAAAGATGCATGGCAGATCCTGGTGGCTGTGGGTGTAAACTTTCACTCTTGCTGTCATTTAGTCACCAGGAAGTAAGATGTGATTTTGGTATGGGACATGGTTACAACAGTAGGAACAAAGGAACTGGAAGAAGACTGTCACCTAAGTTGTTAAAATTTTTTTTCCTTACCTGAATGACTGAGTCTTTCCCATTTGGATGCGGTTTCCCAGTACAGGAGCTTATGTTCTGCTCTCTTTCATTGGGAGTTGCAGTGAACCCTGCAGAGCTGTCTTTCCTCCTGGTTCAACTGTTTATTTATTGGATGTTCCTTAGATGACTAGGATTTTTTTTTTCAGTTGTGTGGTTCTTTCCCTGTCCTGCCGTACAGTATTGACTGAATTGTGATTCAAGGTTTTGGGTTAATAGCCTCCTCAGTCTGTGTGATCCCTCACACCATACTCCTATGACAGCTCTCTGGTGACTTTCTGGGTTTGAGTCACAGCACTCAGGTCAGGTTGTATTCATCTAGTATGGAGGTGGTGCTGCAGTAGTGTTGTCGCCTCACAGTAAGATGCTGTCCGGTTCGATTCTCAGCTCGTCTTCTGCATGGAGACATGCGTGAATGGGCGTACCTTCGTTGAAGGTTGTGCATCAGGGTTGGTAACTCGGCGCGTAAAAATCAACTGCCAATCATTAGCAGACCGGAATTCCGCTGTGGCGACCCCTAACCGGGAAAAGCCGAAAGACACAAACAATGGAGGCTGGAGTTAGCAAGCCTTCAGATAAGGAAATGCTTCCAACTTCAGGCTTTTCAAAAAGTAGTGATTATTGACACATCTACCCTACATTGGGGGCATTAGAATGAGCAGATCGTCCAAGGAAAGTGGAGGCTTAGGAGTCCCACCTTCATATTTGTATCTTGAAGATGACAATTCTTTTGTTCCTTGCACCCTCTGAGGACTGTACATCTTTAAGGGATTTGTTTTCATTCAGTCAGACAACATAACAGTAGTTGGTACATCAGTGAAGGAGAAGCTCATATCCGCTGTACTTCAAGGTTATATCAATGTGTGACTGTTTGAGCAATTTAAATTGTTCTTGACAGAAGTGTACATGACTGTGTAGACATTATTAGTGGACAGTTATGTTGTGAATTGGTTTTGCTCCACTGGTGGTCGTTGTCCACTAGTGGCCAATGATACCTTCCACTGTTGAGGTTTTCCAGTGTAATCTCTGTTTATTCCAGCAGTGTCCCAGCTTCTTTTATTCTGTTTCTGTGAGGGCTGACAAAGGAGATGGTCTTTGGTAACCTCTGGTCAGATGGCCGTTTGCATGCTTTTCCAGTACATCATCTGAGGAGATTAATTCAGAAAGCCATAGTACATAATCCCAGAGTCTCTCTCATTGCATCTTTTGCTATGGAAACGTTCAATCCTTCCTCCTCCTGACTTGCCTTCTTCATAACCTGCTAAATCTCCAGCCTTTCAAGATACAGTTGACCAGATGATTGCTTCATTTCTTGTTGACTGCCAAGGTTTTATAGTCTGTGTGTATCTCAAGTTTGCAGAGTAACTCCAAGTTTTCTCACCATTTTCTTAGAGTAGGCAATTTGTTTTTATACTTCAGCCAGATCCCCTTCTCTGCACCATTTATACAGCTATGACATTGTTTTGAAACTTTTTGACAAATAAATGTTTGGTTTAGAATCCGAGTCCATCTGGTGACCATTTCACTCACTCAACAAGATTCCACTTCCTGTGAGTCCTTAAATATTTGCATGGATGGATGTCTCACACGGAGCTTTCCATCTCAGTCCCAGTACTGAGATACCCAGTTATGACTTGGGAAATTTATGTTTTGGTCAAGTTCTTGACCCTTCCACAGTTTAAGTGAACAGTTTAATCTGACTTGAAAATCTTATCCTAGAAGACCCTCTTCTTTGTAGCCATTATTTCTGCCAACAGGATTTCAGAGCTTTAGGCACTTTTGATCAAATGTAACCACACTTTATTTTCCACAAGGAGAAGGGTGGCTTTTGGGACTAGCCTGACCAAGATTTTTTCCCTGATTCTCTGTTGCTGTTTTGTCGTTCTGTCTTCCCTTGTTTTTTCTTACTGAACTCTGACTGAATTCCCAGATCATTCTAACCAAGGTAAGTACTTTATTTACTGTATGATAGCAGCCAAGTAGTTTAGTGGATCATTTAGGAGGGATGATCTTTTTGTGCACTTTAAGTCCCAATTAGGTAAGAGAATGTCTATGAATACCCTTTCTGTATGGTTAATGAACTGCATAATCATTTTGTTATAATGAATATGGGAGAGCTGTACCAGCAGCCTTTAGGCACTGCTCCTGGCAGAGCATGTTCAGTCTACTTGGCAGTTTTTCATAATCCCGCTGTAGAAGATATTTACGTAGCAACTACCCAGTCTCTTCCAGATTTCTGCAAAGCAGTAAACATTATCTCAAATCCAAGTTCTTTTTTTTTTTTTTTTTTTAAGGCTGCTGTGATCATTTGTATGTTCCTGCAAGAATAGCTGCCTGCCAGGATTAGCTACGTACTCTGTCCTAGAGATTACCTATGAACATCATTTTACCAGATAAAAAAAAAAAAGGTCACTTACTTTAATAGGTTTATAAGAAGAAAGTCCATGTTGACTAGCCCTCTGTTTCCTTCCTTTTTTTCTCTCATCTGCCTTTTCCTTCCTTGATATTTCTGTCTTTTTTTTTTTTTCTTATTGAACTCCGAGGTAGAGAGTGATGATTGTGTGTGCATAATAGGAAGTAGAGATTGTGAAGCAGCATAGTAAAGTTTTATTGGTCAAGCAGTCATAACAGCTGGAATATAAGTAGAAGCTGAAGATGAACCTTGTTCTTCTAAGAGAGATTTTGTTCTGGTAAGTGCCAACTTTTATGTTGTGCTTTATGGTATTGTATGCTTTTCTTTTTTTAACCAAACATCTGACTTGACGTTTTAGGCAGGGATAGGAGATTATCCCCAATTTGGAAATGTTGGAAATCTCTAGAAGCCCTGCTGGAGGGGCAGACACTACCTCTTGCTGCTTAATCCCCATCCATCCACAACCCCCTTTTCCCATTTTTGCACATGGGTTAGGGGTTCGGGGTGTTACTTCAACAGTGACAGTCATCTAAGGCCAAGGTTTACACAGCTAGGTGGCTGGCCCTGCCGTGGTAATTCTTCCACACCACCCGCTTGCGCATGCACGTGCACACACACACCCATGTATATACAATTTACTGTCCAAGCCACCTCCTGCTTGTCTTTGTAATGTGGGAGGAAACCAGAGCACCCAGAGGAAACTTGCACAAACACAGGGAGGACATAACACCCTGCACAAAAGGCCACCTCAAGCCCCAACCGAAAATGGAACCAGGGAACCTAAATTCCCATGTCTAGTGAATAATCCTGCTGCAGTGATGATTCTGTTAGAACCTCTGTTCTTATGCGGTGCGCTCACAAAATTCTTTTTCTCTGTCATCACCTACATTTTATATCCTTAGACTATCTTGTTGAACCACTGAAGTGATATGAAAACGTAACAGCTAAATTGAAAAACTTTTTTTTTCAGTTTGTTATTGGATGTTTCTTTATGTAGATAACTCTGGTGAGTTGTACTGCAGCACTGGATAAACTAAGTACAGTAGAGAGTTGATTATTGAAAAAGTTTGTTATCCGACCGCAGCCTCCAGCGTGTTCAGGGGAGGAAAAACAAAGTCTGAATATGTAAACGTTATACATATTAGATTGAGTTTTATTGTCCACTGGAGTCACTGAATGGTTGAAAGTGTATTCCCTGCATGCAGAAAAAACAAGATTTTAGAAGTTTTTTATATTCAGTTCAGTGTTTGATTATCCAAACTACCCTAGGTCCCAATTACTTTGGATAATTGAGACACTACTGTACTCATTTTGACTCCTTTACATTTATCCCTGTAATTGAAGAAATCTAGAGAATTTATGAAATACCAATATATTTCATCTGCCTTATTAATTGTTTTTAAAGTGACACATGTCAGTCGCACTTGAATGAACAGAGCTACTAGACTGACTTGGCAACTTTCACATGTAACTAAAACTATGGGAAAGGGTTTGGAAGTTGTTAATGGACTGCATCTTTTAAAAATTAGACTACTTTTGCCAAAAACTGAAAAAAAAATCTTTATGTTCTAACCTAGAATGACCCAATTTGGAAATGGGAGCATTCTGATGTGATTTTTGTATAAGCTTTCTGTTTCCATTCTGTATTCCCAGAATATAAGGTTATAATGCCCTGGTAAATGAGAGAGGCAATATACAAAATGTATGGTACGTTGGAGGAAGATTGCAATTTTTTTTTTTTTTTTTAGTGCAACATGTTGACAGATTTAATTTCCTACAGTGTATTTTATTAGAAAGATTGGGAGAGCAAATTATTTAACCAAGGAAATTATTCCTTTGAGCTGGGCTATAGAAATTGAATTGTCTAAACACAGAAAGACCCTAATAAGTTTAATGCTGTTAGCTGCCAACATAGCATTTACTAGAAAATGGAAATTGAAAACAAAACGAGTTGTAACCAACTTATTGAAGATTGTAAAGAGATGAGATAAAAGAAATGGTGGGATCTTTAGAAAAGGGAAGGAGCAAGCTACATAGAAATAAGTGGAATCTGTGGGAACAAAATAAATAGAATAAAGTTGAGGAGGAGTGATATTTCAGGAATGGCAGGACTTGAGCTGTCTGTATAACGTTACATTGAATAACAGAACAGAAATCATATTAGTATAATATATGAAAAGAAACCTTTGTAATTCACTGTTTTCCTTTTTATAATTGAACGTGTACTCGTATCACTGTCTGATGTTAATAAAGATAATTAAAAAAGGTTATAATGCATTATACTTTAATAGGGGTTGCTCTTTCCTGTTTCTTAGATTGGTGGTACTCAGAATTATTTCTTTTCATGTTTGGACCGAATGTCAGTAACTTTTTCAGATGACTAGTACTGCTTTAGTTTATAGCAGCGTGTTCTAATGATCCCTTCATATGCAACTGCAAAACCATGCTGGAGTTGATTTTTTTTTTTCAAGCTAAGAATCTGAGCTATTTTTATAGTCCTTAAATACTTGAGAAAATTTCTACAGTGGGTCTTTGAGAGAGGTGTCCAATGGTTTTGTGAGTGACTTAAACCTTTAAGACCTTGTCTTGTTTATATCGGGCATCACTGCAATCTCCAGTCTCCCTGCGTTAAATTGGCCGTTCGCTGTTTTTCCTTTCGATATTACTTGGACGATTTTTAGGTTGCATGTTTTT
>NC_056725.1:974695482-974722982 GCF_019279795.1 Protopterus annectens | reverse complement strand
CGGAACAGCTCTAGGACCCTCCCGTTAGAAGCGATCTTCTTGGTGTTGTCAGTGTCGCAGTAGGCAAACAGGTCCGAGTAATACTTCTGCTCTGTGTCGCTCAACGTTAGTCCTTCCATGGTCACATTCACAAAATACAACCACGCTGGGCTGCCGGTAAGGACAGCAACCTCTCAGACTCGGAGAATAACAACCTGCAACTTCAGAAAAAGGAACGAGGAAAAAAGCAAACTTTCAGCAGCTCTTTGGAGAGCTGGGGAATAACTCAGTATAAAAACAGACGCAGGCACCGCCCTGACAGCTTAGTTTCTAGCATGCAAACCACACCTCATCCAGCAGTGTTTGGGTTGGCGTGTATTAAAAAGTTTATTTATTCAGTTTTTTAATTGAGAAATAAAGTTTCAGATACTCTCTACTCCACCTCCTAACCGTACCACCGCCGCCATTACTGCGCTGGGTGACGTCAAATCCGAGGCACCCTTCAAGGCTGCAACTGCGCCGGGTTTGCCGTTTCAGAGCCCGGATGTTGGATTCTCCACGGTGCTCTTCACCTGTCAAACAAAGTTCGTAACATATCGTAAGGAGGTTTTGTTTCCATTCTAATTCCTTGAAGGCTGTGTGCTCGAGAAGAGTGATTTTTTTTGTATTGAATGGAAGTTTTTAATTGGTTTGGTTTGAGTCTATTAGGCTGACATTTGTACTGAGAGAAAAGAAAACCTTTTTGATCTTGTTTTGGACAGCACACATCTAAATAGTAATAGCGGTACTGAATGTGTGTCATTAGGTCCATTACAAAAAGCTCATGTCAAATGCGAACTAAATATAGATGAGAGATATACGCTACAAGTATTGCATGTTGAACAGTATACGAAACTACGAAGGTTGGGAGTTGTGGTGGTGTGTCAGGGCTTTGTATGTGTCAGTCGACTGCGAACAACTACCGTGTTAAATAAACCTTGTATTGTGCTATTCGTTTGTCCGAAACTGATGTACTGTATTTTATTTTCTCACTACTTATGGGCGAAGGATGCTGCAAAGTTTTGGTGGATCCGAATTCAGGAAATCCATGTCAGTTATTAGCCTTGTGTAAATCGGTATAAAAATAATGCTTAGGTGGTTGAAGTATGTTAAAATAAATTTCGTTTTGTGTATTTTGTAAGGGGTAACGTCAGTAGACAGTGTAAATGTTTTGTTTTTGTAAACATGATAAATGCACCTGGCTAGCCAAGTTGGTGGTAACTTAGGGAACTGGGTTTGTACGTTTATGGGGTCTCTAACTTGGAAGTTAAGCAGGTGTACCTGTTTTCTTAAACTGATTTCAAACCAGGCTGTATTATACAGGTGAGTAAGACTGCGTGCATTCAGCTCTTGTACAGTGAACGTTTGCTACTGGATACTGTAGACTACGGCACATAATGAAAAGGGGAAGGGCCACCAAAACAAACGCACAGTATCTGGTCAACCGTCCGCAATATATGAGGGTTTCTTTATCTGGAACTGGAAGTGAAGATTTTTTTCCACGTGTGCACATTCAGGTGTATGTCACTGGGACCGTTTTACTCGATGGTGTGTTTGACTATTTCCATCCAGACCTAATAATTTTTTACACCACACTGTTTTAATTTGACATATTTCATAATAACGTGACAGTGTGCACGCTGCAAAATACAGATCTTTATTTTAGGAAACATCATGCTTGAAAGTATTCACTACCAATGTGTGATTAGGGTTGCCACCTTTTCAAATGGCCAAAGTGGGACATTTTCGGGATACACATCAGATTTTACAGGCCGACATATACCCACGGACAGTACAAAGGATAGAACTTAACTTTTTTTCCTAAATAAAAGCTTCTTCTTGTAGTAGTTTAGTTGCGTATTATGTTTCTTGCAACATTTAGGTATTTTAGATACAGAAATAACTATTTTATGCAACTATTACATAAAATATGGGACATAATTATGTCCTACAATCTCCGGACATTTGCCTTTTTTAATATTTTTTGTCAGGACACAACTGCCCAAAGAGGGACTGTCCCTCTCAAAGTGGGACAGGTGGTAACCCTATGTGATGGAAGGGTTTGGACAAGGTTGTTGTACTGCTGCTGACTCTGTTATGTTTGCCTGACGTTGTTGTCGTTGTGTCTTAGTCTAGAACAGTGAAAGATTTAAAACGACTCTCACTAATTAAAGCAGTTTTTGGTGGGATACTCTTAATTTACTTAGCTTTATTGGTTCCATTGTTTCCGTCCGTTTTCTCGGGGCAAGACTTTCATAAAACATAAAGTGGTACTTTTCTGTTAATGGGCAACAAGCGAAATGTGCTCTTCATGTGCACTCACCGCCGCTTATTTTTTCTGGTTTTTTATGTTCTTCCTCACGATACTATTCATTTTCTGGCAAAACTAGCAGTGCTCCCTTGATTGTTCGTTTCTGCTTTAAGTTTTGTTTTTGTTGTCACCTTAGTACTGATTTTTCCTCGCAACTCACTGCTGCTTAATTTCCGATAGTTTTGTGGTTTTTCAGTTTGGATTGTGGACTGTTGCTGCTTTGCGGCAAAGTCATTGACGCGTATTAGGGTTGCCACCTTTTTCAAATGGCCAAAGTGGGTCATTTTCGGGACACATCAGCAGGAGCAGCCTTAGGTCAACTGGTGCCCTAGGCAAAAGGGCTCCAAGGTGCCCCCTACCACACCACACCACCCGGTGCCCCCATCCTGGTCTACCTACACCAAATAAATACTAGAAAAGCGCCCCTACTAGAGCGCTGCCCTAGGCGGCCGCCTAGTTGGCCTATGCCTAAGGCCGGCTATGTACATCAGATTTTACAGGCTGACACATACCCACGGTCAGTACAAAGGATAGAACTTAACTTTTTTTCCGTTTCTTGTAACATTTAGGTATTTTAGATACAGAAATAACTATTTTATGAAACTGTTACATAAAATATGCGACATAATTATGTCCTACAATCTCAGGACATTTGCCATTTTTAATATTTTTTGTCAGGACACAACTGCCCAAAGAGGGACTGTCCCTCGCAAAGTGGGACAGGTGGTAAACTTAATACAGACAGTTGTACAAAGATCCTGTTAATTCTGAAGTAGTTTGTGAATGGCCGACGTGATTTTTGTGGGAAAATAAGTAAGTACTTCTCTTTCCGACCCTGTACCCGCAGTGATGGTGCTGCAGTAGCATTGTCGGCTCACAGTAAATAAAATGCTGTCCAGTTCAATACTCAGCTAGAGCGTCTTCTGCGTGAAGATTGTGTGTTTAAGTTTGTGCGTCAGGGCTAGTAAAAATCAGCTACCAATCATTAGCTAGGGTTACCACCTGTCCCACTTTGTGAGGGGACAGTTCCTCTTTGGGCAGTTGTGTCCTGCCAAAAAATTGTAAAAATTGCAAATGTCCTGAGATTTTAGGACAAAATGATTTCCTATATTTTATATAATAGTTGCATAAAATAGTTATTCTGTATTTAAAACAACTAAATGTTATAAGAAACAGAATAAGCAACGAAAATGCTACAAGAATAAGCTTTTATTTAGGCAAAAAAGTGAAGTTCTGTCCTTTGTACTGGCCGTGGGTATGTTTTGCCCTGCAAAAAATCTGACATTTGTACCAAAATTGTCCCACTTTGGGCATTTGAAAAGGTGGCAACCCTAAGGAGATGTAGTCTGTGTTTTCTCCATACTTTTGTGTTGTTGGCCGTCACCGTTTTTCTGGTCAGGCCTTCCCCTTGTATCGTTATAGTTCCCTATCCCATCTCAAGCTCGTTTTCAGTTAGAGAGCTTTCCTCCCCCGTAAGGAGCTTGTTTAAGTTAGAGGACTCCTAGCGGCCCATTTAACTTAGAGGGCTATGTTCCTACATCCTTGTTGTGTTCTCTTAGTCGTGAGGAGAATCTGTTGTGCTTGTCTATACTTTGTAGCCTAGTTTTTTGCAGTGTGTTGCTGTAGCTGTAGTTATAGCTGCTATAGTTTACTACTTCCTGTTAGACTGTCTTGCCTATTTTGGTATTTTGTTTACTTGTGAGGTAAGTTTATATAAAAAAAAAAAAAGCTGTGGACTAGTTTTGTTTTTCTTGTTGTGGCTCAGTTATGTCTAAGGATCAGAAAGAACCCAAGCAGTCTGGGTTCAAAAAGTGTGACAACTGTCGTCAAAAGATGTCTCTAACCAATGGGCACACCAGTTGTGTTTATTGCCTGGGTGCCCTTCATTTGCAGGAATCTTGTGCATTCTGCCATGCGTTCAGTAGTAGAGTGCTTCTTGAATGCAAGAACAAGTTGATTGTGAGATGATTACTTAAGGTTCCCTTTTCAGAGGCTTTGGAAGGGTCTCGGAGCTCCAAACCTTCTTCTGGATCTCCTTCTTTCTCTAAATCTGAAAAGTCAGGAAAAATAAATTTAGCATCGGATCCAGCCTTGAAACCTGCCAAAAAAATTGCTGCAAAATCTCCAAGCTCTGAATCAAGGGCTTTTTGCTCCGAAAAGGCTACCTCTTCAGCTCCATCTGTAGTTACGGAACCGATAGAGTATCAGGACTCTGTCCGCAGTTTTGGAACAGACTACTCATACCTTTAGATCTCCACTCTGTGAAAGGGCAAGATCACCTTCTTTGTCCTCCCTTTCCTCCAGGAGCCTGTCTGACAATGATGTGGAGTGGGTGGTGAGGAGACTACTTCGTACACTAGCAATAGCAAAAATTCTGTCGACTCCAACCCATAAGGAACTGGAGCCGGCTTCAACACCATCACCTTCTTTGATCCCTCCAGAGGGCTCGGGCCCATTAGTCGTGGAAGTGTTGGAACTGAGACCTCCAACAGGATCATTTGTTCCGACACCCACTCTGACTACCTCGGTTTCCTCAAAATCCGGGGAGTCTAGGAGCCGACGTTCTCTAGTCGGATCCAAGGAGGAGAGTCTGGTCGGACAGCCATGCAAGACTGTTTGTTTTTCCTCTTGGGTCTTCAGCTTGGTAGAGCTCTGCTCCCACATCTGCTTCGGACCCAACCACTCTGCCTCTGGGCTGGCCTCTCATTTTTTCAGGACATCCTTGGAGCAGGGTGAGGAGGCTTTCAAGCTGATGGAGAGAGTGCTGTCACCTCCGATGGCTCCACTCTTGGGTTTGAGTGTTCTTCCCCCAAAAGTGCCTGTGTTAGTCTCAGTACCATCGCACCCCCACAAGCGCAGAGACCCTGAGTCCCAGGAAACCCCCTGCGGTTGAGACTGTCTCCTCCGAAACTTCCCCAGAGTACTCCTTTGAGGAGGTCCCTCAGAAGAGGTTGTGTAAGAGGAAGCACATAGACTCCCTGAACCAATCTGTCACCTCAGATACTGACCTGGATGATTCAGAAGGGTCCCCACGGTCGACCTCCGAAGATATCTCATTTGCAGACATCTTGGAGATTCTTAAGCAGAGGGGTGGCTGGAAGCCCACCAATCCTTCTGAGGATGAGTAGGTCTACCTGTAAGCTTTTGAGTTTCGCTCTACTCCCTCTTGGGTGTCTCCTGCCTTTGACCAATTAATGAACGTTATTGCTCAAAAGGTGTGGGGCTCTCCCAATACAGTGGAGCCTGTTCTGAGGAGGCCTAACAAGTTCATTACTGCTCCCACAGATAAATTGTTTGATGAAAGGCATCCCAGTAGATGCGATGGTGGTGGCAGCAGCCACCAAGAAGGAATTGTCGGAAACGTCCTCGTCTGTCCATCCACCGAATAAAGACTCCCGGACAATGGATAGATATGGAAAGCGTACCTTCTTGTCAGTGGCATTTACACTTCAATCACTGAACTACTTGACCTATTTTACCAGACTTCAAATGGATCTCCTGAAAGAGCTAGGAGATACCCTGTAGCCATTTTGGATAAGGTTTCCTCTCAGCTCTCCACCCTAAATTCTGTGGTTAACTCCTCCATGTGGCTGATTTCATATGCAGCCGATGGAGCGAGTAGGGCAGTAGCTTCAGGAATTTCCTTAAGAAGACATCCCTGCATGCGTCTGTGTAACTTTGCTGAACCCTTCAGGTCTTCCTTTACTAATGCCCCATTTGATGGCTTGTTGTTGTTTGGGCCCACAGTTAGAGTTAGACACGAGTAGCCAGCATGTGGAGAAAAAAAGGCACAAAATACCAAAAGAATGTTGAATTAAGCCAAAAGGCTAAATCCCTTTATTGTCCATACCGGTTTCGGCCGCAAAGCCTTCCATCAGTGGAACAGTATCACAAAGCAAAACACACAATCCTACCTAAATAGACCCCCCCGCCCACCAATAGAAAAATAGCCCTGCCCAATAAAACACGAAAGTTACTCCTTCCATAATATACAAATAATAATTGTGAAAAAATAATTTTGAAAAATTGGCCAGTGATTACATCAGCATCAGTCTAAAAAAGTACTATGCATATAAATTTCCAATAGAGGAAAAAAAGATAGAACCATACATACCTAATCTAGGCAAAAAGGTCCCATAAAACATATAATACAAAAGGCAACATTGCAAATGGTTATTAAATCCAGGAGGGAATAATCCCCCCAATTTAATGATCCAATATTTTTCTTTTTTGTTTAGAATACTGTGCCATCCTTATTTGTTGTTTCTATTTCCAGTAATTCTGTCAATAATCATGAAATGGAATTCCGCATTAGAATGTATCATACAATATCTATATAATGCATTGGTTTCACGCTTGTTATGAATATTACTACGATGTTCAGACATTTGTGTTCTAAGTGCACGTGATGTCTGACCAACATAAAAAGATGAGCAGTTATATGTGGCCAGATAGATAACTCAATCGGTCCCACAATTCCCAAAGAACTTCATATCATAAGCTTTGCTGGTGTTTTTGCTACTAAACTGTTTGAGTTTACTGACATAACGGCACAATGAACAATGTCCACAGGGAAACATACCAGTCATATTATCCCCAGATACCATTAGTTGTTTATAAATAGCACCCCCACTGCCGGTATGTTTAAATGGGAAAAGTGGGACCCCAATGTTTTACCCTTCCTGAATAAAAACTGACGTGGTCCTTAATACTGTCCTTAAGTCATCATTAGCCAATAGAATATCCCAGTGTGTATGTATAGTGTTTCTAAGAGTGTTGATGTTGCGCCCATAGGTGGTTACAAACCTAATGGTGTCAGCAGGGTCTGCTCTAGTTTTGGTTTTATATTCCAATAAAGAATCCCTATCCTGACAACTGGCCCAATTGCTAGCTGATGTAATGTCAGATTCCCTGTATCCCCTGTTTCTGAACCTGTCACAAAGCTCTTGGCGTGATAGATCATAATCCTGCATGGTGGAACTAATTCTCTTCATACAGAGAAATTGAGATTTGGGGATGTTGCGGATGGTATGGCTAGTATGTAAACTAGTGGCATGGAGAAAACTATGGTATTGGGGGTATTTGCGGAATACTCTAGTACTTAAGAGTATTATCCACATTCCTCCGAACATTGACATCCAGAAAATTAATTTCATCAACGTCCATGTTGAGGGTAAATTCAATATCCTATTTATTTTCGTTCAAGTATCGAACAAACTCATCCAAATAATTTGTATCAGCCCGTCATACCATCCAGAAATCATCCAGATATCTTCGCCAAATGTCAATTTCATCCAAAAAAAGATTATGTGAAGAGTCATAAATGAGTTGTTCTTCCAGGAAGGCCATGAACAGATCCGCATAAATCGGTGCAAAAGAAGCGCCTATGGCTGTGCCCTGTATTTGCCAGTAGCATTCTCCCTGGAAATAAAAAATATTCTTAGTTAATGCATGTTCCGCCATGCATAACGGCAATGTATTAAAGTCTGCAGAATACAAATTTGCACATTCCAACCAAAATTGTAGGGCCTCAAGACCGGCCCAGTGGGGGATGTTAGTATACAGGGCCTTAACATCAAGGGTACAAAGTAATCACCCAGGTTCCAATTGTGTATCTGATAGAATTTTCAAAAACTGTGTGGTATCCTGTAATCGTGCCCTAATAAGAGTCAAAAGGGCTTTGAGAATACTGGGTCAAAAATGCTGAGAGAGGTTCGGTCAAGTAACCAATCCCACAAACTATAGGTCGACCTGGAGGCTTGGTTAAGGATTTATGGATTTTCGGTAAGAGGTACAAAATCTGTTTTTGTGGGTCCCTTACAGTGAGATGAATTTTGGTAATTTCACTGATGATACCTTCTTCTACCGCCTGACTCAAAAATGAATCAATATCCCTCTTAAAGTTTGGTGTTGGATCCAGGGGCATAGCCATATAATGCCGAGGGTTGGACAACTGACCCTTACTGTCTTCCAGGTAATAATCTGTATCCATTACGACTACTGCCTCTCCTTTATCCGCTGGTAAAATAACCACACTATGATTATTCTTAAGCTGACCTAATGCTTCATTTTGCCCAGTAGTAAGATTATGACCCAATACCAAGGAATCCCCCATGTTAAAGTGTAAATCCCTGAGAACAGCCTGCAAAAAGATAGAAACATGTTTATTCATCAGAGGCTGAAAATCCGACCTGTGAAATCTGAAATCATTATATCTTTGAGAAATATCACCAGAGAAAAACAACTTAAAATTGACTCTGTGTCAGAAATCATATAAATCAGATACCATAGTACTTTCATCCACAAAGAAACCGGGCACATAGTTCAAGCCTTTATTAAGGAGTTGCCTTTGCTCTTCTGTTAAAATATCACTGGAAATATTCAAAACATTTTGACAGTTATTGCCTAATGTGTCATCAGAGTCTGTAACAGTCCCACGACCGTAGTTATTCCCGTTCCTATTCCTATGTTTCCTGCCTCCCCCGCCGCCTTCCACCAGTTCTAAAGGGTGATCCATGTTACATTTTTTGGGGGGTGGGAGAGTCATGGGTCCTGGCACCATCTATATCAATATAAGAGGATTCCTCACCTGATGTACGACTAAAGTTAGCGTCAGTCCTTTTAAGAATGGATCAAGGTCTTTTCTTACTGTTGACCCTCATGGATCTGCTGGTGTCAGAAAACTTCACTGATTTGGACATATCAAAGGGTTTACCCCTGTGATAATCTGTTATGTCCCTATTGAATTTTCTCATCTTTTTATCACATGTGCTTAAAAGCTCCTTGGATTGCTTATTCAAACAAGAAATATACTGTGGTTGATCCTCAAACTTTCTGGTTTCCTCACAGCACATTTTAACTTCGGCTATATTTAGGTCAATCATCCGTTCATAATATGAACTCAAATGTGTACAAAAGACAGAGGCCTGTTGAAGTGCAGAATCCCAATCCTTAGTCAGAGTCTCATCCAGCCTACCAACCAAAGGTTGGACCCGAACCCTGAGGCATCTAGGCACAATATCCTTATTTTCATTTGCTCTGAAGAGCTTAAGATGCCAAATATTTCCTCTCAGGGTTTTCATCCCCCTACCCAGTTTGCTGAAGGCTAAATTGCAGCCGTCCATAGGATCCATATCGGAAAGATTCCGGTTAGTGCTATTAATATTTGTAATACCAAACACTCTGATGTCATCTTTATCAGCACATAACCCATTAAGAATACTTTCCAAGTCCACGACAATAAGCTCACAATTAGCCCACCCAAAATCCGGCATATATTATAAATCCGTGAAGGGGACCAAGGCTGAAGTACCTTATGCAAAAAAGCTATCCAACTAATCCACAATTAATTATAATGAACCCCCACCCCAGAAATAAAAATAAAATAGACAATAGGGACTCTTGTCCAAATCCAAGAGAAAAAATTCTTAAGAAGTTAAACCGAGACCAGCAGATATCCAGTCAGAGCAAACTAAAAACAGTACCCAACAGTACTTGTGTTGAGAAATCCAACATGTAGATAGCTTTCAAAAAAGAACAGCATCCACGTAAATAGGAATGCTATTCTAAATGACTTCCTGTTGATGTATAAATCAAGGAAAAGGGGCAATAAATACAAGGGAATAAGATCAGCTAATGATCATAGTCTCCTAAATAAAAAAAATTAACCTATAAAGATGATTATAGTTGTGAAAGTCACACAGATTCACCTCGAAAATGCCTATACGGGAGAGACATGTCTCCATATACTAACCAAACATAAAACTCCTTCAAGACCCCAAACAGTTTTAGTTATATCAGAGATCAAAAATAGGCCGAATGATCATAATCATCCACACCTAGAACTATACATTTATCAAAACTAGTCAGTATTGTATTGACCATATTATAATGTCATATACAGTACATTTCAGTAATGATAACAGTGTAAGGTGACCAAAATGCTGATAGATAATTGGCTCACAAAACTATTCCCTATAATAGTTCCTTAGTAGTATTGTTGACACTTCTACAAGGATATGCACTAGTCATCCCAATCATAGTTGACAAAAAAGTTGCATAGTACACAATACACATATCCAACAATAAACTCAATTGGATAATATCATAAAGGCCCAACTTAAAAACTTGTTGTATAATTATGCATATCAGGTCTCCAATTTAGGATCGTAATCTCCCCACCAAGGCGTACATTTCCATATAGTAACACCTACAGGCAAAACATATGAAAAAAACGAATCCAAAAAACAATTTGCACCCCAGGTAAATATACCGTAATGAAAAAAACAGTAAATTCAACCATCCACCCCTTTAAATATATTAAAGAATAGTCTAAGCCTGGATTAATTCACAAAATTGTCCCTAGGTGAAATGCACAAGTTACTCGCAGAACTCCAAATCTAGCATGCCGGCCCAGTAAGATGTTAAAATGTTCAGAAAAACTGTGATGTTCACTGTCGCTTGCTAACCCCAGAAAGATTAGCTAATCATACCAGTCCCTTGCCAAAAGGCAATGTATATCAGTTCAAAAGAACATATATATGTACACAAAAATTCGAAACACAAAAAGGACCATGATATAAGTCCCAAATCGTTGTATACAACAAATGCAATGTCCCGAACCTATCGAACTCCAACAGTACCTGAAGAATGATGATGTCGTCAGAAACTTTAGTGAGAAACACTGCAATAATATTCTGCAATCAGTCCAACACACCCAAGTGCTTATAAATGGAAACTGTTACACCACGGTTCACGCCACCATCTTATGTTACACCAAAATGCTGAAGTAAGTCCCAGTAATTCCAAACAAAGACTGGTGCTGAACCCAAAAAGGTGACACAACTGTAAAATGGCAAAATTAACAAGGTCCGACTGACCTAACCTGAAGCAACAGGGCTAAATTTACTGATGATGAGGATTCTTCGCATACCAAAATGATAGTGCCAGTACCCAGCCAGCCAACAACAGAATAAAAGCAACTAGCACAGTAGGAAGCACTCTGCACGTACGAACATGCAAAGCTGAACCAAATCCTGAATTAGACACGAGTAGCCAGCATGTGGGAAAAAAGGCACAAAATACCAAATGAATGCCAAAAGGCTAAATCCCTTTATTGTCCATACCGGTTTCAGCCGCAAAGCCTTCATCAGTGGAACAGTATCACAAAGCAAAACCCACAATCCTACCTAAATAGACCCCCCCCAATAGAAAATAGCCCTGCCCAATGCAACATGAAAGTCACTCCTTCCATAATATACAAATAGTATTGGTGAAAAATTGACCTGTGATTACATCAGCACCAGTCTAAAAAGTACTATGCATATAAATATGCACCAAAAAAAAAACATTTTTTGGTGCATATTTGTATGCATAGTACTTTTTTAGACTGGTGCTGATGTAAGCACAGGTCAGTTTTTCACAATTATTTTTCACAATTATTATTTGTATATTATGGAAGGAGTGACTTTCATGTTGCATTGGGCGGGGCTATTTTCTATTGTGGGGGGGGTCTATTTAGGTAGGATTGTGTGTTTTGCTTTGTGATACTGTTCCACTGATGAAGGCTTTGTGGCCGAAACCGGTATAGACAATAAAAGGGATTTAGCCGAGGGGGTCCGCAGAACCAGAGTGACAGGGAATCTTTCCCTGGGAAGCCTTTTCAGCGGTCTGGAATGGAGGCCCACCTGTGCATCTCTAGAGGCAGACAGGGGGCGCTTGTTGTTGTACCCAAACACCTGGCTAGATATCACTCAAGACAAATGCATATGAACAATCATATCCAGAGGTTATTACATACCCTTTTCCTCTCCCCTTTTGGGAAAACCGTACCGTCCCAGACATTCCACCCAGTCAAAGGGACCTTGCAACTTAAAAAATTCAGAAGTTGCTAGAAAAAAGTCATCCAAAATGTCCCCGCAGACCAGATTGGATCCAGAACTTGCTCAAGGTTCTTTTTAGTTTCAAAAACGACAGGGACTGGAGACCTGTATTGGATCTCAGCAGATTAAACAAGTCCATCAAGAGATCAAAGTTCCAGATGGTGGCTCTGCAGTCAATAGTACCCTTTTTGGGAAAAGACAATTGGGTGTCCTCGATAGATCTCCAGGATGTGTACTACCACATAAAAATGGACAGGCGATCCCAGAGACATTTGCACTTTCGGCTGGGAGCCAGTCATTACCAATTTTGAGCCCTGCCCTTTGGTTTTACTACAGCCTCCAGAGTGTTCGCCAAATGCATGGCAGTGGTCATGACTCGCTTGAGGCGTCTAGGATTCAGTGCGTTTCCATACCTAGACGGCTGGCTCCTGACCACCACCTCCAAGCATCTACTAGTTCAAGCAAGGGATGAAACCATTCACCTCTGTGCCAAGCTAGTCACTACAATAAATTTCAAAAAATCTGCCTTGTTGCCTTAACAGCGTCTTATTTTCTTATCTCAGTGTTAGATTCAAGAGAAATGTTGGCCAAACTTACTCCTGAGAGGATTCAGTCTCTACATTGTCAGGTCAAGAGTTTATTATCCAAAAGGAAGGTTCAGGCAAGGGCTGTTTTGAAGGTCCTGGGCACCATGGCAGCTGCAATCATTTTAGTACCTGTAGCCTGTTTGCACATGAGAGTTGTTCAATGGCTACTTTTTTCCCAATGGTCCATGCAAAATTTACCCCTGTCTCACAAGATAATTATCATGGAGTCCTGCAGGAAGGACCTATGGTGGTGGCTCAAAACAAATCTGTTATCTATGGGTCGCCCATTTGTTTTTCCACAACCAACCACCACGCTGACCACGGACGTTTCTCAGATCGGGTTGGGGGGGCATTATCTGGGAAAGACTGTCCAAGGCATCTGGCAGGAACACAAGAACCACTTGCATATCAATGTCCTAGAGATGGGAGCGGTGCTGTACGCGTTGCAAGCATTCCAGGACTCTGCCAATAGGAACTATTGCAATTCAGACAGATAACATGTCCATAGTGTGGTACATAAACAAGTAGGAACCAGATCATACCCCCTGTGCTAGGAGGCTCAATGGGTATGGTATTGGGCTGTCTCTTCTCAACGTTTTCTGATAGCAATGCAACACACATCCCAGTGAAATCCAACGTGATAGTGGACAAACTCAGCAGATCATTCTGATGCCACACGAGTGGTCCCTAAAACAAGAGGTTCTGGAAGAGATTTTCTGCAGGTGGGGCCATCCCTGCTGCAACCTTTTCACCATGTCCATGAACGCCAAGTGCGGCAGCTATTTTGCCCTGATTCCCCCCTCTGGGGAAGTCACCAAGGGATTTGCTCGTACACAATTGGCCCCCAGGCCTACTTTACGCCTTCCTACCCCTTGCTTTGATACCAGAGGTCCTTCAGAAAGCCAACACGTTGAGAAGCACCTTAATTCTCATTGCACCATACTGGCCTTGACAGATTTGGTTCCCCTTTCCCCAGACCCATCTTCAGGAGGGACCATGGATTCTAGACCCAGTTCCAGACCTGCTGACCCATTTGTCCAGAGAGTTCCATCCATCGATCCAGACCTAAAGTTGACAGCATGGCTGCTCCAGTTACACAGATAGCAGGCTCCATGACATTTCCCCAGCAATTGGACATATATTGATTTCTTATCATAAGTCATCTACTAGGAAACTTTACTCTAGCAAATGGAAGAGATTTTCACATTCGGCCTGCAAAAACAATAGAGATCCCTTTATGGCCCCTGTTACAGCAGTGCTAGAATTTCTCGCAAAACATTTTAATGAGGACGTGTAAGCAGCTACCATTAGAGTCTAGCTAGCCACTATTTCTAACTTTCACATTGGGGAACTGGGCTCAAAATCATGTCCAACAAACTCTGTAAGGCCTTTCTAAAAGGGACCTTTTTGCTGAGACTCCCAGTCAGAGAGCCTCCAGCCTCATGGGATTCAAATTTCGTTCTATCATCCTTAATTTTATCTCCCTTTGAACCAGCATCATCTTGTGACTTAAAATTTTTGTCATGGAAGACACTTTTCTTAGTCGCTATTACCTCTGCCAGACAAGTATCTGAACTTCATGCTCTTTCTGTACATCCTCCTTACATAATTTTTCACAAAGACAGGGTTTCATTATGTACTAATCCTTCCTTTCTCCTGAAAGTGTGCTCTGAGACCAATCTAAACCAGTCTATGGAATTACCAGTGTTTTTCCTGAACTATGGCATCAGGGCAGAGTATAGATTACACCAGTTGGATGTACATAGGCAGTTACGCTTGTACATGCATAGGACTAAAGTTTTCAGAAGATCAAACCAATTGTTTGTGTCCTTTTCAGATCAAAAGAAAGGATTGCCAGTTCCTAAAGTAACACTGTCAAAATGGCTCACAAATTGTATTTCATTAACATACAGTTCTCATCACAGATAATTATTTGGCAAAATGAAGGGCCATTCCACAAGAGCTGTTTCAACTTCTTCTGCTTTCCATTTCAGACTGCCTTTGGATTCGATCAGTGCAGCGGCCACATGGGTCAGGCCTCATAACTTTATTACTCATTACAAAGTGGACATGGCCTCCGGGAGCAAAGGCTTCTTTTGGGTCCACTGTTCTGAAGAGTTTATTCCCTTGAGCCACCCAAGAAAGAAGGTGCTACGGACGCTGTCCCAACTAGCAATGAATAAAGGCAAGATAGGACAACATAACATTAAGAAGTTATGTACTCACCATAACATTCCATGTTTGTTGTCCATCTCGCTTCATTCTTATCCTTCCCCCTCCTTCACTCCTGGATGATCGGGCGGATTACTTTTATCTCTAATTGGATTATGGAGTCTGTTTCCTTTCCTTTCCTTTGTTTTTTCTGTTTGTGTCATGGGATAGGGCATAGAATCAACGAGTAGAAGCTCTTGAGCTTTTGAAGTAGGCCGAGTCGGAACAGATGCTGAGTTCCGAACCCAACCTGCAGTGAATGAAGGTGAGATGCACAACAAACATGGAACGTTATGGTGAGTATATAACTTCTTATTCTTTCTACAGTGGTACAGTGCCTAGAAAACCAAGAAGTGAGCCGTGGTAAAAAAAAAAAGGTGAAAAGCCCAGAAATTATTGGTGAAGAAAAACAGAAAGGGGTACAAGGAAAGGGCATCATATGACAAAGGCTGTCCTTTTCTGAAATCTGCGACCTTGACCAACCCTTTTCATATTAGTCAGTACCATCAAGTTGTCCGACCTTGCAATTTCAAGGCTAGTTCTATCCATCCTCATGCCTTACAACTGTTGCCCCAGTAACGGAAATGTACCGATGAAGTAGCCTATAGTTTTTTGGGGGGTGGTAGCATTCCTTTTGTAGTTTTTATATGTAGTGATTTTTTAAAGTGCTTTATTAATGCGAGGTCAGACATGAAGCAGATTACAAGAGATCCATATAGTTGCCGAATAGGTTTTGGTAGCATACTTTCAAAACCGGTCAGATAAAATGTAGAAGGAATGACTACTCTGAAAAGTTCGTCGTGGTATTTTAATGTCAAAGGTTTGAAACCTGGTGCAGAAAAAGAGCAGTTTTGTGTTGTACAGTGAGCATGTATAATATATAGAATCTTGCAAAGCTTCTTCCTGATATGTTGGCAAGTTAGGCTGAATGCCTGCATCTTTCCAGGTACTAATGATAGGGAGAATTTTAAAGTTGCGCTGAAAAGGGAGGGGTTAAAACATTGAGTTAAGTGGGTCATGTGATTTTTTTTTTTTAAGTATTTAATCTTGACTGATTTGATTTTGCAACGTGGTCCGATTGTTCTGTTTAGAACAAAAGTGCTTACCATTTTGTATTATCAGTTATATTTTGTTCAATAAAGTATTTATTTTGTAATTTTCGAGCCTATTTTATACTGTTTTATTTTTACTTCTTCCTGATATGTTTGCTCTAACTATGTCTCTAAAAAGAAAGTTAGAGCAAGATATTGTATGGGAATATAACTGTGAACATGAAAGTTTTATAGTTGTAGAGACTAGATATGGCAGTATTTACAGTACTGCAGTATTTAAAAAATATTCCAGTTTATATGTAGGTTTTTAGAATGATCTAGGAACTTGTAGTCAGGCAGCTGATGATCAGAATTGGGCATGCAGATGGGAGGGCGGTCATAATAGCAACTGAGCAACAAGAAAGTATATCTGTTGTCCACAAGTTGAGGATCTACGGTTGCACAAAAAGGAAAACTAGTGAACGGAAATTAGCAATTCCATGAATATGGCAATGGTGGAGAAAGCCAGATGGAAGAAACTGGCTGCAAAACTTTGCATAGCATTTTCATGAAGCCCATGTATAGGCGCTTGCTAGAAAGCAGAGAATTTTACTTAATCTACATAGAAATTGAAATGTAAACCAGGTAAAGAACTACTTGTAGCAGATTCACTGAGAGATGATATTTACCAGACATGCTCAAAGAATTGTTAGAGGGTTTATAAGCACTTACACGAGTGCATGAGTCATGCAATCCCTAACAGAACCAAGATACTATCCTCCAAAAAAAAGGAAGCCAATCTGGTTGTCCCCTGCCATAAACAAACTCTACAACAGAAGAAATAAACTGTTGCAGAAAAGAGTAAAATCCCATGATTGGCGAAATCCCTGGTCAGCCTCAGTAAAAAGCTGAGATCCCTCATAAAGTCCTCCAAAGCTAGTTATGAAAACAAAATCACCACTGATTCTAAAGACAACCACAAAGCATTCTATAGCTATGTCAAGAATCTCAATGGCAACACTCAGATCTGCTCTGAGTTCCAGCAAAATGGCACTCAATATATAGAACCAACTGATATTGCCAACATCCTGGCAGATAGGTTCAGTGCTAACTTTAACCCCTTCTCACCTCCTAAAGGGCCCATCTCTATACCAGAAGAATGCAAAGTTCCTGTAATCACGACTGCACAGGTAAAAAAAGCACACTCTCCAAAGCCAAAATCACAGCATCCATGGGACCTGACAATATCCCAGGCTGCGTTCTACATGAACTACAGAATGAACTGGCACCCCACCTAAGTACCATGTTCAATCATAGCCTCACCTCAGGCTTTGTGCCCACTGAATGGCGCACAGTGACGGTTATCCCACTCCACAAAGGGGGAGCCACCACGGACCCCAGGAACTACCGCCCCATTAGCCTGACGAGCCTGGTCTGCAAGGCTATGGAATGTATCATCATGGAACTTATAAACAGCGACATTGGTAATCTCCAAATTCTGGACCCCACCCAGTTTGGGTCTGTAAAAGGCAGATCATGTCCCCTTAACCTGACAGACTTCTTTGAAGTGGTCACCAAAGCTGTAGATGAGGGTAAGGTGGTTCACACAGCCTATCTAGATCTCGCCAAGGCTTTTTACACCATCCTCCACTCTGGAATTATAGATAAACTAACTAAACTAGGTATAAATCCCTATGTCACAAGATGGGTTGCCAACTGGCTCACTGACAGAACCCACACTGTGAAAGTAGCAGACTCCAAATCTGACTTCAGACAGGTGAACTACCACAGGGTTCAGTCTTGGGTCCTCCTGTTTGGTATCTACTTCTCAGAGGTACAGGCTAACACAGAAGGTCTTGGGCTAACGAAGTTCACAGATGACTGCAAACTAGGAGCCATAATCAAAACTCCTAACGATGTGGATATCCTACAAAAGGGCTTCACTGAGACAGATGCCTGGTGTCAAAGCCATGGCTTCAAGCTCAATGCCAAAAAGTGCACTGTCATCCTTTTTGGTAAAAACTCTGCACCCATGAACTACCACATAGGCAGTAGTCTATTTAACACTGAAAGTGTGATAAGAGACCTTGGGACACAGGTGGACAGTAGTCTCTCCTTTGATAATCACATCACCACAGTAGTCAGGAAATCCTTCTACGTGGCACACCTCATCACAAAAGGTTTCTCATCCAGGAAAAAAGAGGTCATTGTTCCCCTCTACTCGTCACTCATTAGATCCATTATAGAGTACAATGCCCCTTTTGGTATGTACCTCACAAGACATCTACAACAACTAGAAAGGCCGCAGAAATAACTCACAAAGAGGATTACTGGCCTCAAACAGATGCCCTATGCAGACTGTCTCAAAAAACTCCAGCTTTACTCCGTCGCATATCGCCTACTCAGAGGCGATCTCTTCCTAACATACAAAGCTATGTCAAACCCAGAGCTGTTGGACATCCTCCACTTAAATAAATTCCAATTCCTCCGAGCTGCACGCTCTAGGGACCTAAACCTTGTCACCACAATAAACAGAACATGCTGGAGGGATAGATTCCTGTCCCAGAGACTTTCTGTACTCTGGAACAAACTACCTGTGTATGTCAAACAAAGTTCCACATTAGCACTCTTCAAGAAAAATCTTGATGATTGGATGGGAGATAGGAAATTCACTCCGGGGATCACTTCTGTGGCTCTGCTTGATAGGAAAATAATTTTCTTGGTTGGCGAAAGCCAGGGTACCTTTTTGGCTAGGCTTATATAGGCCCTAGGGCCAATAGCCTAGTACCTACCTATGAACCTATAGGTTCATAGGTATGTACTAGGCTAATGGCCCTGGAGCCTTTACAAGCCTAGCCCAAAAAAATTGCCAAGGCACCGTGCCACCGAAGTTAGTTCACAGTGCCCCTGTCCAATAGGTCAACTGGACTGATCCCTGGGGTGAATTTTCTGTTGCCCATCCACTCGTCAAGACTTCCTCTTGAAGAGGGCCAGCGAGGTGCTCTGCTTGACATGAATGGGAAGCTTATTCCAGAGTGTGGGCAGTCTTTGGGAGATGAACCTGTCCGTCCACCATGTTCTGTTAATTGTGATAATGAGGTTGTGATCTCTGGAGCATGTGGCGCGGGGGGGATTTCTTTAGATGTAGCATTTCAAGTAGGACTGGGTTGGACATGGCTTTGTAAGTCAAGCAGAGATCACCTCTAAGTAGACGATAAGAGACTGAGAACAGCTGAAGTTTCTTAAGGCTGTCCACGTAGGACATGTGTTTAAGGCCTAGGATCCTTTTTGTGAGGTACTTTTGTGGTCTCTCTAGCTGTTGTAGGTGTCTGGTCAGGTACATGCCAAACGGGGTGTTATATTCGATGATTTGTCTAATGAGGGATGTTGACAAGACTGTAACCTATATTAGAAAGACAGGACTGTAATCTGTATGGAATATACTCCCCATCTACATGTAGCAGAATGCATCCCTGACCCTAGTCAAAAGAAACCTTGATCACTGGATGAGAAATCGCAGATTCAGCCCCAGTCTGGCCCTCACGCCTCTGGTGGACAGAGGTTGACAGTAAGTAAATTAATCCCCAACTAACATACTTGCCATAACCCTTACCTGCTTACCTCTTTACTGACATACCCCACCATATAGCTGTCCAAGGAACCCTGGTGGTATTAGCCTAGTATAAAGCTATGAATCTAAAATACATAATAACATTGCCTGTAACAGAAGAAAAAGTAAAAGAAATGCAGTTTATGAAAGATATTACAGTTGAAAGGGTGGTTTGAGGAAAAGAAATCATTAAAGAAAGAAATTTAACTTTTTCCCTTAGAGAAAGAAATTTATGTCCAGGAATTAGCAGTTGCATGTGATCAATGTAATAGTTAACAATCAACTGAGAAGACGTGCTTGAGAGAGTATACATGAGTTGTTTCTGGGGATTAGTAACATGCAAAGAAAATACAAAAGATTATATATTAGGAATGTTAGCTTATGTGGAACAATTAATACAGAACTGTGCCATATGCAGTGCATACCACAACAAGAATCCAAAGGAAAATATGATGTTATACCCACTGCCAAATTGTCAGTGAACCATTGTGCATGCTGATTTTTTTCCAATTCAAGGAAGCCATGCATTTCATCTATGTAGATTATTATTCTTTGCTTGCTGAAATAATGTTGCTGAAATGACCCAAGCGTAATTGTGATTAGTACATTAAAATATAAGGTAGGGAATATGTGATGTCATAGCAGACAGCCTGAGTACAAAGGTCAGCACTTCAGATTTGTGGTTAAGTGAGAATTCAGTCTTATAATGTGCAGTCCACAATCTGCAGGTGCTTAACTCTCATAAGAGAGAGAGAGTGCTATAGAGAAGCTGTAAAGATTATAACAATTTTGAAATACAAGAATACTCAGTTGCATTTCATCCTTTAATGGCAGAAAGTTAAAAAAAGAACGTTATATTCACCTACATTGCAGACCTCTGAAAATTAATACAGAGTGAAGAAAATGGTAGAAGGGCATCAGCAAAGACAAGTATTTTTGTGTTGGGAATGCAGAGGGCAACCAATATGATAGGCTAACTATACAGTAAGAATACAGACGCCATGGTAAAGTCCACATCCTGGTCCTGAAGTAGTTCCTGAAGCAGTTAAACCAAGGTCCTATTTTGTTATTGCAGAAGAGCAAAGGCTGTTTAGAAAGAATACGAGGTATTTGTAAAGAATGAATATTTTTACGTTCCAGAGAAGAACAACCGCAAGCGTCAGAATTAGTCCTGTCGTAAGAACAGACATTGTGAAAACTGAGATTTGAATAATGCAGGGGGGGGGCCCAACTCCTGAATTCCTGTGACCAAAGAAAAGTCATTGCAACAGGCACTGAACCAAAAGGAAGATTATATGCCCAGTTTAAATAGTTTCAATGCCTCCAGATATGAAAGACTGTTAAACCAGATCTGTACATGAACCGTTCAAGAGTTTCAAGTGAGCAGTTAACTGGAATGCTTTTAAATATCTTAAGACATTGTATTTTGATGGAAATAGCTTATGATGAGATTAAAATAATCAGTATAGCAACACCTGCTTTCTGTGAGTCTGTAATAAGATATGTATTTTTTGTTTGTGTTTTGTTTACAGTTAAGTTGGATGTAGAATTTGGGATGTGCAGCTTTAAATGCTTATGCTTTAGCTACAGGGAACTGTTTGTTGTGGATTATACGTATCTTCTGGCAAGTTAGATCTCGGAGGATGGACTGCATTCAGAATGTCTCTACTTTATTTGCTCACTATCCAGACACTGTGGTGGGACTGTTCAATGTTTAATTTCTGTATGTCAGCAGTTTTTTGTAGACCTAGTTCATATCTTTTAAAGCAGGATAGTTTAAATATGCAACATGTCAGAATAAGTCCTTAATTAAGTGCCATGATGGTTTTCATCTCCTTTAGATCTATGATGTGATGTGTGCCTCAGATTATAATAAAATATTGAAAATTCTTTTTTTTTTATTATCAGCATACGGCTGTGGCAAATGTATTTTGGAAATCACCATAACATCTGATGTTATTCACTGGTGTTGGCTTGAGCTTCATACCCTGGAATTAGTGTAGTACATGAAACAAAAACGGTATTCAATTTTTTGGTCAGTCACATGCTTTTTTCCCCTACCATGTTCATTGTCTGCTCATGTGGTGACCTATCTGGCCTGCATTCAGTTTTCTTAGTCAAGAACAACAGCAGCTTTCTAAACAAATATTTCATTTTTTTCATTGATGAGAATTGCTTGACTAACAGAATTTTATAGTTGCTCAACACATTTTACTTCATTACTTACAGTATTTAGTCATAAAAATGTCATTACCTAGATCAGTTTAGCTAAACATTGTTTGACTCTTATATACATCTATTGTAGTTTCAGTGAAAATATTTTTCATTGGCCATAATAGTTCTAAGTTCTTTATTTATTTAGAGACATTTGATTGACGGTAAAGTCCAACTAGTTAGGTGCACATTTTCAGTAGAGGCCTGAAGAAAAAAGATCCAAGGTATTACAAAACTATTTTAAGAACAATAATGTTAGTCTTCAAAAATAATATAAAACATCTACAGTATACCAAATCAGACATGATGTGAAAACATTGTTTACTAATAGATAAACATTATATGATAATTTAATATTTAGAGACATTTTAGTCCGCTTTAAGAGAAATTAAAGGTAAGTTGGTGTGATAAAACAGGAATTGCAGTATGAAATCATAGAAAAACAGGGATATGGCATATTTAGAAAGAGAGTCGGGGAGAAAAATTGATTGAAGAGGCGAAGTGGATGAAGAAAGGAGGGAAAGGAGGTATAAGGTATGAATGGTTACTTGCTCATATTTAGGGATACAGTAGAGAGCCGATTATCCAAACTAATTAGGACCTATGGTAGTTCTGATAATCAAACATATGACTGAAGTGGATAAAAAAAAAAAAAACTTCTAAAAATGTTTATGATGATCATTAAACAAGAAAAATAAAACAAATTTACTCTAAGTACAAAATGGTACGGTATATTATTATAGTACAAGCTCAAAAACACGCATAAGTGAATACATATAACAATTACATATTCAGACTTTATGATTTTTCCTACCAAAAACTTTGGGAGGCTGCATTCAGATAAGTAACGTTTCAGATAATCGATGTTCAGATAATCAGCTGTCTACTGTATAATTTATTTATGAGGTTGAGCACAAACAAAGACAGATGTTGACTAGGATGTCTTTCAGAATGGTTTTAAAGGACTGGATGATGGTTATTGACATGATGGATACAGGTAAGGAGTCCCAAGCCTTAGCAACATGATGTGAGTACAGATCATGCCCAGCAGACATGCTAGGTTTGTGGACAGATAGGAGTTTTGGTCTTTTGATCATAATGACAGATTGGGAATGTAGTTGTGTAGAATGGTATTTAATGCTGAGCAAGCAGATGGACACTGGATAATTTTATAGATGGTAAGATGTTGTTCTGATTTTGTTTCTAGTGCTTTAATTCCATTGTTTGTTTAACTAATTCTTTTGTGTCATTGACAGAAGTGAAGAAATGTGGCTTCAGATGTAAAGAATTAATTTGCTTTCGAGAACTTGTATGTTTGAAGTAGAGAAGTATAAGTCTTATATGAAAAAGTTTCAGTTGAAACTACCTGGAAATCTTACTGCAAAGATGAGTTGTAAAAACCTGGTAGTTTTGGATTTAGAAATTTGATTTAATCCTCATCTTAAGTTGATTAGCTGAGAAACATGAAAATGTATGATGTGCTATTTTCTTGCACATTGCTCTGCAAGAAGCCTTAAAGGTATTTAACTCTTTTTACTTTTGCTGAAGTGGCGAAAGCTATAATAGCAACAGTTGTAGACAAGATTCAGAACTGTAAGCATAAAAAGAACTTAACTGTATTTTACAAGGGCAAGAGATCCTACACAGTGTATGGATGTTTATATTACTGTGTTGAAGAACAGAGCAGTTGCCTGTGATTTTGGTGATTTACATGATTATGTGGCTCATTTAGAAGAGAATAGTTTGTTTTATATAAAATGATGAAACAGAGAGACATGTCATTAAGAGAAACTGAACTGACCTTTCAAAATCTGTGGTTGTATGCAGAACAAGTGAAATTATTAAAATAAAAAATAGCTGAAGAAATAGACAAATTTAAGGTGAAATGTTGAAATCAAAAGTTTGAAACAGTAATCATGTATTTCAAAAGAAATCGGACGAACCAGTGCAGTTGAAATTCAAACTTTGGTAGTGGTTGTGGCCATAAGCATGAAAGGAAGCATTGACCTGATTTTAATTTAGTTTATTTTTATTTTATTGTATTTGACATCTATTTACCGGGGTGGTCAGACTAGGTCTACAGAACCCGTTTTCAGCAGAGGCCTGGGGGGCGGGGGAGCTCCACATACAATAAAATACAAATGACATGAGAAATAATATATACAAAAATAAGTTGAAAGAACATAAACTATGTTACAAGATAGCTATACTATGCATCTAGGCAATTCTATAGAGTTCATACATTATAGACAATTATAGTCACTCTCACCCTATACATAGCCTATGAGCAGATAGTGTACAAAAGTAGTATGTAGGTAGTGCCATGTATGACATTGACTTTTATAGTACATGGAAAAAATAGAATGTTGGTTTCAATTAGGAAAATAATATCCAGAATGTTAGTGATGCATAGAGATAGTGAGAGAGTTAAGAATAGAGGCATTACAACCGGAGTAGTAGTTTAAGGATGTGGTATAGAAACAGAGAAGGAGTTAGGAGAGCCTTAAGATCTTGCAGACTGTGAGGGAGTGAAATATGACAGAACAGTAGGATGATGCTAGTGTGAAAATGAGGTACAGTTGAGCATTAGGCAAGCTTTATGCAGGCGCAGAACCATGTATTTTTGAGATGATTTTTTAAAGAGGCTTTGGAATGAGTTAGGCCAGACATAGACCTGGTAGCTAGAGGAAGTGAATTCCATAGTATAGAGACAGAGTATGAATACAGAGAGTGACCTGCTTTTCTTGCGGGTTTTGAGATAGCTAAGAGATTTTTGTCTTCTGACCATAGGGATTGATTTGGTGTGTAAGGTGTCAGTAGATTGGCTAGTGCTGGGCAGGCAAAAGGCTTGAAAAATAAGGTTGTGCAAGGTGGACAACTGAATAAAGGCAAGTTGGTTGGGGAGTTCAAGACAGTTAGTTCTAGTAGTGGTTTACAGTGTTGTGTGTGATATTTAGAGTTTGTGATAAACTTTGCAACTTTGTAGCACTGTCCCATCTTGCTTAAGGTATAAGTTTGTAAGTTAGTTGGATAGGAGCACCGTAAAGAAGGGAAGGAAGTAAAAATGTTTTTGCAAAGGTTGTTTTGGCTGCTGCTATAGTAAAAAAAACTGTTTGTTTCTATATAAGAGTCTCAGTTTTTGATGAGTTTTATTTATATTTTGCTGTATATGGGGGTCAAATGAAAGTTTCTTGTCAATAATAACTCCTAGAAGTTTGGTTTCTTGCACTATTTCTATGGCAGTGTTGTCAGATGCAGGGATGTTGAAATGATCAGTGACAGGGGAGGTGTTTTTGGAGTGAAAGAGTACTAGTTAAGTTTTTGGATTAAGAAAGAGTTGGGCATTTCTTAGCCAGGATTCAACTGCAGTAAAGGACTGCTGAGTTTTTGAAAGTAGTTCTGGTAGTGATTGAACAGTATAGAGTATGGTGGAATCATCAGCATATTTAATGAGGGTTCCAAGGTGAAAGGCAGTGTGAAGGTTATTTGTGAAAATGATGAACAGTAGGATTGCAGAGAAAGGATGAGAGCATTGGACATTTCACTACTTCACGATCCTTGAAGTAGCTCTGAAACCATTTTACTGTGTTATGTCAGAAGCCTAAGTTAAACAGTGTGTTCAATAGTAAGAGTTGAGACACTGTGTCAAAGACCTTGGAGAGTACAAGGAATACTGAGGCTGTATAGCATCCTGCATCTCTGCCCTTGTTCATGGTGTCTGTAAAGGATAATAGGGCTGTAGCTGGGCTGTGACTGGGTCGGAAGCCATGTTGGGTTTTGGTTAAAAGATTGTTTTGCAGTAGATATTTCATTACCTGCTGATGGATACCTTTCTCAAGAATTTTGGATATGGGTGACAAGATAAATATAGGACGGAAATTGAATGGTTCAAAAGAATTGCCTCCTTTATGGATGTAGTTTGATACACACACAGGATCTGCTAGAATGTGTGTGTGTGTGTGTATGTGTGTGTGTGTGTGTGTGTGTGTGTGTGTGTGTGTGTGTGTGTGTGTGTGTGTATATATATATATATATATATATATATATATGTGTGTGTGTGTATATATATATATATATATATATATATATGTATATATATATATATGTGTGTGTGTGTGTGTATGTGTATAGATTATATATAGTGTATATGTGTGTGTGTATATGTGTATGTGCGTATGTATATGTGCGGGTATGTTTATATGTGTGTTTGTATATGTGTGTGTGTGTGTGTGTGTGTATGTGTGTGTGTGTGTGTGTATATATATATATATATATATATATATATATATATATATATATATATATATATAATCTGTGTGTATGTGTGTGTGTGTGTGTATATATATATATATATATATATATATATATATATATATATATATATATATATATGTATATATATATCTATATATATATATATATATATATATATATATAGTGTATGTATGTATGTATATATGTATATATAATGTGTATGGGATCACTACTAAATCCCGAATACTTACAATACCAAAGACCGGAATCCCGAGTCCGGATACCCGAAAGACGAAAAGACCGTAAGACCAGAAGAGCGAAATTTAAAATACCGAACACTACATTAAACATACACTACACACATATACATACACACACCTTTACCCAAAACACAAACACACAAACCTACACTACAGAAATGTAGGGGGGTCGTGCCCCCCACACCCCCCCTACTTAAATATTCTAACTCCAAGATCACACTATACAGACAAATACACGAATACATCCCCACACACCTACATTATATATACACACACACACACACACACACACACACACACACACACACACATACATACACATACACACATCACAGCTACATTCCCCGCACACACACACACACACACACACACACACACACACACACACATCAGTGTCACAACGCACACTTACACTCACACAAAAGCCCCTAACCAACACAACCAAACATAGATATTTACCCAACCTCCTGACGTTTCTGTACTTCGTGATTTTGAAACTCACGCTTTTGGTCTTTAAGTCTTCTCGTCTTTCAGGTATCTGGTCATGGGATTCCAGTCTTCGGTATTGTAAGTATTCGGGATTTAGTAATGATCCCGTGTGTGTATGTGTGTGTATATACATGTATATGTGTGTGTGTGTGTGTGTGTGTGTGTGTGTGTGTGTGTGTGTGTGTGTGTCTGTGTTTATGGGATCACTACTAAATCCTGAATACTTACAATACCGAAGACCGGAATCCCGAGACCAGATACCCGAAAGACGAGAAGACCGGAAGAGCGAAATTTAAAATACCGAACACTACACTAAACATATACCACACACATATACATACACACACCTTCACCCAAAACACAAACCTGCACTACAGAAAAGCACACACACCCCCCTACTTAAATATTCTAATGCTAAGGTCGCACTGTACAGACACACACGAAAACACCACCACACACCTACATTCCACACACACACACACACACACACACACACACACACACACACACACACACAACACATGTTTACACACACACACACTAAAGCCGCTAACCAACACAACCAAACATAAATACTTACCCAACCTCCTGACATCTCTGTACTTCGCGATTTTGAAATTCATGCTTCTGGTCT
>NC_056725.1:974685482-974692982 GCF_019279795.1 Protopterus annectens | reverse complement strand
ATATATAAAATATAATGTGGGTATGTGTGTCTCTGTGTCTCTACGTATGTATATATACAGTGGATATTAAAAGTGCACACACCCCTGTTCAAATGCCAGATTTTTGTGATCTAAAAAAATGAGACTACAGTAAATCATTTCAAAACTTTTCCCACCTTTAATGTGATCTATAACGTGTACAATTAAATTGAAAAACAAACATACCTGTTATGGAAAAAATATCAAAAATAAAAAATGCACAGTAAGCTGGTTGCATAAGTGTGGACACCTTTAAACTAATACTTTGAAGCACCTTTTGATTTAATTGCAGCATATATATATATATATATATATATATATATATATATATATATATATATATATATATATATATAGTCATGTTAAACAATTTGTCTTGGTTCACCATATTACACAAATCTCTTATGTCTCTTTCACAAACAAAGAAAGGTGTACAAAGTGTTATCTAAAGGAGGGTTAAAAAAATTTTCTTTTTGCTGCTCTGTTTCTAAATCTGTGTTATGAGTAGATTGAGAGTCAGTTATGTCAGTATTGGCATCATTATTATTAGAAGCAAAAAAACTTATTAAATTCAATTTTCTCATTAACAAGCATAGGTCAACCAGTACATCTGTAACAGCGGCTCTCTGAGCTGGTATTAAGGTAAAACCCTTATTTAACAAGGACAAGTAGTGTGCTGGAAAATTTCTGGAAGTGAGGTTAAACACACCACTATTACGTACTTCATACACAGTAGTATTATTCATAGGACAGATATCTTGATTCAAATGCGTGGTATTTCCGTGGTCAGGGTAATTAGGGAAAGTAACATTAATAAAGGAATTTAAAGTGTCAGCAGTAGTAGTATGCTGCTCTATAGAAGTTACTGAAAGTTTCTCGCTGTAGTCCGTGTCATCATAGGTCTCCCCAGGTCTCCGAGCGAACCAAGGCAAATGGTTTAACTTGAGTAGGGAAGAATCTTTAGCTCTCAAAACACTTTTCTGCTGACAAGTCCCTTAGAATTATGCGCGCAGATAAAAGCACTGGGATAGTGTTAATAGAACAAATAGACTATGTTAAACAAATAGAAAGGTACTTGCAGAACAATGAATATTACAGGTTTGTTTCTCTGGACAGTGTACAACAACAGTTTGAAAAAATAGATACATTGTGAAAATACTTGAAAATGATCAATACTTAACCTTAGAAGAGCAGCTATGTTTACAAGTTAACTATTCTAGCCTAGGTAAGTGTTTTGGCTTCCCTAAGGTGCATAAAAATGCAGAACACCCTCCTTTCAGGCTTATCATATCAAACAAATGCACCAAAAACAGAAAGGATTTCTCAGTACATAGACAGTCTCCTAGATTCTGTAAGCCCTGCACAGCGTGCAGGATTAATGCAGGAGCTCTGACAGGCAATATGTCTGCCGTGCGATCCAGAAACAGCCTGCAGGAGCGTGCACGAGAGCCCCTGCACTAATCATGCACGGACTAAGCCTTGGTATGCAAATCACCTCATTTGCAGGAGAAATTCATGCAAATGAGGTGGTTTTGCAGTCCAGGAGGCTTGCAATAGCCCATGCAAGACGAGTGCTATCTGTAGAAATGTACTCGGTTAGTAACTGAGTCCATTTCTGCAATATCCGAAACGGAGCTATGACAGCTCCAAATAAATGCTGCATATCATTGAGGACGTATGCCACTGGCCAAGTACAAGTCAATTGGAATTGCAAACTGTTTACAAAATAAAAAAAATCAACTTTTATTTTATTTTACCGATCTCGGCTGTTTAAGCATAGGGCAGTGGCACGCAAAAGGGATCGGGGGATAATAATAAAAATAAACCTAAAATAAGCATTCTAACTTAAAATCAGTATTTTGCCATGCAAGTCAGTGGCAGGCAGAAGACAACCTGACCAGTGAGTAATGGTTGCTAAGAGGGGATGCTCATTGTGTGACATGTAACTATGCATTAGCAGGAAGTCCTATGCAGATGAGTGGAAGGATAGTGAATCCCAGTTTTCCCTCAGCATGTGAGGCAGGTCCCAACAGTGCAAGAGTATGAATAGCTGGGTGCAAGACTAGGATATAGGTGACATCATGGTGGTGTGTGTTAGGCATACTGTAAGCGGACTGGAGCCCTGTGGCTCGGGATTGCTCCTAGCATAGCACAGCTAAGCTAGGGGGTGTGTCTACACCTGCCTAGCACTCTTTGCAAAGCCTAAGTGGGTGTGCGCGCCGCGCACTGGGTTTTAAAGGAAGAAAAAAAGTTAAACCAGGAAATAGCATCAGTGTGCTCATTTGAGCATTCTGTTTGCATGGCGCGCATATGAGCTTAAACAGGAAGGCAATGGGAAGGGAAAACAGCAGTAGGAAGTTAATTCAGGAGAACTAGCTTAGCTGGCAGGTGAAATGTTTCAGAATCAGCCAATTACACAGACAGCAGACCAGCTCAACCCAGAACACTACTATAAACTAAACAAACGCCTTACCCTCTGGTTTTTCCCACACTGTACACCACCGGTGTATACAAGCAGGGAAATATTAACAAACAAACCTACAAAATGAGAAGGGCTGCAGCAGGTAACATAGAACAACATGTTCAAGAGGCTGACTGTGGTGAGGATGTGAATGATGCCAATCAACCCACAGTGAGGAGACAGAGAAGCATGTACAGACCGAAGGTAACCTACCAGGGGTTACAAGAGCTGGAGATAGGGTGGACAGAGACCTCTTACAGCAAATTGTTGTGCTGTGCTGGCCACACCTGACACACCAAACTGGCCAAAGGGAACCCATCCCACAGTGAATACCAAGGTATGTGTAGGCCTAGGTATACTAGCCACAGGTACCTCCCACAGCACAACTGAGGATAACATGGGGATCTCACAGGCATCAGCATCCAGAGTATTCCACCAGTTCCTGGATGCCATGTCAATACATGCCACTGAGCACGTATATTTCCTCAGCACCCGTGAGGTGTTGACCAGCAATATGAGTCTTCCATCAAATAGCAGAATACACTGGGGTAGTAGGTGCCATAGACTGCACGCACATATGCATCAAAGCACCACCCGGTGAGCAAGGTAGGGCCTACATCAACCGCAGGGGCATCCCCTCCATCAACTGCCAGGTCGTTTTGTAATGCTCAGGACATTATAATGAGTTTGTGTGCTGGCTGCCCTGGAAGCTCTGACGAGTCCCACATATGGCATCTGATGCAGCTGTACCAGAGATTTGCCAATGGGGACATCCCCTACGGTCACCTAGTGGGGGATGCTGGGTACACACTGGAGCCGTGGCTGATGACACCCGTCAGAAATGCACACACACCTGATCAACAACATCTGACTGTTATTACAATACTATGTAATAGTATTATGTGTGTATATGTATGTGTGTGTGTGTGTGTGTGTGTGTGTGTGTGTGTGTGTGTGTATGTATATATATATATATATATATATATATATATATATATATAATTACACACACACACACATATATATATATATATATATATATATATATCTATATATATACACACACACACACACACACATATATATATATATATATATATATATATATATATATATATATATATACAAACACTTCAGCAGCAAAAAAAATAATAAAAATTTAAAAACCACAAAGATAAACAAAACTGATGTCTGAGCACACTTTCGTTCTTTATTGTATAAGAACTTCTTCAGAAAATGTGTCCACACTATTAGGAAAGAAATATAAACAGTAAGAGAAAGGCAATAAAATTAGTAACCACCAATAACAATTGTTCAGCCCTGTTACATCATGTCAGTGTCAGCATTCACCTACAATGGTAATAAGAGTTCATGAATAAACATGTCAAGGCAGCCAGGAAATGTATGAGAAGTGGAGAGGTCAGTAATTCCACTTCAAGGCACATTTCAAAGTAATGTTATCATTTTAAACCTGGAGTGTAATCAGCTCCAGTAGGAGCTACCATTTGAGCACCCTCAATTCAAGTAAAGTAGCATAATCTCCAAAAAATATATCCGCCTGTCCTAACACAAAAAAAACAAAATTTGTCAAAATTAACACATGAAACAGATTGTCTCGCAAAAGCATTTCTGCAGTCATGTCCTCTGATCGCACCATAGTGTTCCTTAATGCGAACTGAAAGTTTCCTGCTAGTGTTACCAGCATAGAGTGAATTTCAGGAACTGCAGACTGCTGCATAGACTTAAGTTAGTGGATTTACAGTGATGTGAGAAAGAGACTTTAAAGTTATTGTGGGCAAATACATAGTAGTTTCCTTTGAAAATATATTTGCAGCAGACATATTTCCCACAGTGAAACATGCCTGCCGGTTCTGTACTGTTTTTTACTGTATTCAGCAAAAAGGCAGAATCACGGTTTTCAACAGAATTTCTAATAGTTCGGGTCCTTTTGTAAGAAAATATAGGTGCATGACCCAAAATAGTCGAGAGATCATCAGAGCTAGTGACAATAAATGTTCCAGTTCTATGAAATGACTTCCTGTATGCCCCACATGTCCCTAGAGATTGGTATAGGGAAACAATGTTCTGTCTTGCCCCTCTGTGACATTGTTCTGTCTCTGGTTAAATCCAAACCTAATAATAGGTTTGAATTTAGTATCTGGGTCTGTAAACTTCAGAGGCAACAGAATGAATGAGAGTTGTAGGCTAGTGCTTCTGCAGGAAAAGTTGGCTCAGCAGTTGAATTTCATGTAAAAAAAAAGAGTTATTCCTGACTAGTCGGGAAAGTCTAATGAACTGGACCCTTAAAACATTTTTTTTCATGTAATAAGGGTGCTGACTGGTGAAGTCCAAGTAATTATGTTAGGTGTCCTTTCTGTAGATGTTCAAGGAAACACATTTTTTAACCACATCCACTGAAATGCAAGTGTCCAAAACAGAAACCACTGTACCACAACCAGATTTAACAAACTTTAAAAATGAAATACTGTCATCCATCACCTTTTAAGAAAACATCCAAATCAGCTTGTGAACCAGTCCATACAAAATAAAATATCATCAATATAACGAAAATATAATAAAGTGCTTTGAAATCCTGGCATATTAACCAGGGTCTTCATCTCTCACATGGATACCACCAAATTAGAATAAGCAGAGGCCATTTTTGACCCCATAGCTACCCCTTTAATTTGTTGGTAAATGTTGCTGTTAAAATGGAAGAAGTTGTTACATAAAACAATCTCAGGTCAGAACACTAATAAGCATAACCATATTTTGACTAGCATGTGCATATTAAGTTAAGTAACACTTTACAAAGTCTAACCCCTCCTTATGAGGAAAGTTAGTGTATAAAGAAACAACATCTGTGGTACCAAAAATGCATTCAGCAATGTTTATATTTGCTTTGTAAATCTCATTTAAGAAATGCCAGGAGTCTTTGATGTAAAAAGGTGTGCGCTGCACTATGGGATTTAAGACACTCCCCCGGATTTACTAATCTTCCGTGCAGGACTAGTCTAGTCCTGCATGGAAGTGGCAGTTTAGGAAGAGTATGGCAGTGCGCCATGCATATTAATGAAGGCGCGCTGCCTGAACTCCCAATCCTACACGGAGCGTGGACGAGTGCAGGGGACGTGTCTGAGAGCAGAGCTCTCAGAACAAACATGCCCATGTAAAGTAGAACAGCAAAAAGTGTAAATAAATGAGCGAGAACACGCATAGGTGTCCAGATATCCCCACCAATAGTCCCCCATGTGTACGACAGCAACAGGACATAAAAATAAAAAGAAGAAACCCCTTTATTTTTCTTTAAAACTCCGAGTACAGCTAACCGTAGGTGTGCGGGTGTGCCCATCGCTTAGCTATCTTTGCAGCAGCTTAAAAGGCTGAAGAGGGGAACAAGAAGGATATATGCAAATGAAGCAGCACAGCAGTAGTTTAGTGGTCAGAGCATCTGCCTAACGAGCAGGCATTCCTGGTTTGAGTCCCACTGCAGCACATACCATTTTCCATGTGAAATCAGTATATGAATATATGAATATTTTTTTACATTTGTTTGCTGTATATCCTACTAAATGACATTTAAATGTGAACTGGAGTATTGCATTAAATGCACATGTTAAGTGTCAGTGTCATAATGAATAAGGCACTAGTAAGCAGGTTTAAGCACAAATAAGCAATAGTAAGCATATATAAGCACTAGTAAGCGTGTTTAAGTGCGTTTGCGCGGGGGTAAGCATTGCCACACAGATTAAGCAAAGTAGAAGCTAACTGAGTGTAAGAAACTGTAACTGTAGGTTAGCATTGCATAGCTTCGCACAAACCCACGCACACCTGCTTACAACTGCTTTGAAGTGCCTTAATCACTCTGTACCCAATGGCTCCTGTTCTGCCCAGCAACAAAATAAACTGCTTCTGGCAAGGCTCGAACTCAGGACCCTGTACACCACAGCCACAGTAGTTAACCACAAGTCATCATAGCAATATATATAAATGAGGTATCAGCAAACTAATCATCCTCACAGGAAAATCAAATCAAACATGTGAACTGAATCTATGTACAGTGTAATGTTGTATAACCTGCCAAAGAACATAGATATGTGGACTGGAGTACTGCAGTACGCATAGATTTGAGATGTTATTGTAATAAAAGTGAAGAAGTCCCTAGGTCCCCATACAGTGTATGCACACATGAATCATGGGTACCAGACACATATATAACCTGTAATGAAAAATAAATCGCTGCCAAAAGGCAAATATAGTGCTAATTAACTATTCAGCAATGCTAACCGCAGCACAGCTCAACTGTGTAAACCATGTGTATGGAAGCCAATTCAATCTGCCCAGTGGTATACCTCTTTAAGCAGTGCCAACCTTAGGTAAGCAGGTGTGCCCATAGCTTAGCCTTTTCAAAACCGGCAAATCACAGAAAATTGCTGGAAATCGGCCCTACTTAAACCCAAGAGACGGGAATACAGCTCATAACTGGTTGTAGCTTCCCCTTGCAGGCACTATGGCAGTAAGGGGAGAAGGAGTGCACTTCTGGGTGCAGTGCTGGTATATCCAGGAGTCCAAGGTCATGGCTGGACTCCTAGTTAAAGACCATGCACAGAGACTGCTGCAGGGCCAGTACCAGGGCTCCCAATATAAGGCGGAGGCCTGGGACTGTCTCGCCCACGACCTCACCAGTGCCACTGACATACCCCGAACTGGTGAGCAGGTCAGGCAGCACTATGCCAATCTGAAGTGGCGGATGGGGGCCCTCTTGGAGGAGTAGCTCCAAGAGGCTAGAGCAGCAGGGGATGTCCCATCCATGTGTAAGTATCAGTCCACGTCCTGTTTCATAATTGCCATGTCAGGTATATCATGGATAGGTATGGCAAAATATTCCTCTTATGTCCCCCACAGCTGCAGTGGAGTAGGCTGCGAACCAGGAGGCCCACATCAGCCGCCTGGCCCAGTTGCGATGTTAGGCAAGTCAGTAATACTCGTGCTTTTACTGTCATAGAAAATAAATTTAAAAG